>NC_136483.1:178137071-178192071 GCF_053919585.1 Euprymna scolopes
AATTTAAATGCTTATATATAAGTTTTTTAAATATTTTTGTTTGTTCTTTAAATACTTATATATGATTTTCTTATTATTTATTTTACAGTTATAAGAGATTAAAAATATAATTGATTTTAAAATATAAAAAAATTTAAATCAAGAAAATTGCATGAAGAATTAGTATGCAACGTATCTCCTTTCGTCTGTCCTGTTCTTATTACTCTTTTTTATATCTCATTCTCTCCCTCGCTCTCTCTCTCTCTCTCTCTCTCTCTCTCTCTCTATATATATATATATATATATATATATATATATATATATATATAGAGAGAGAGAGAGAGAGAGAGAAAGAAACCATTTATTTGTCTTACATAAGGATTAGTATGTCGCTACATATGTTTGAGAATGTTTAAATTAACCAATTACAAATAACTAGAAAACACTTCAGGCGATATTGCTTATACAAAAGTTCAACTTTACAGACTGAACTTTTGTATAAGTAATATCGCCTCAAGAGCTCTCTAGTTATTTGTAACTGGCTAAGTAAAACATGCTCATGAATGTGTTGCGACAAATTAATTATTATGTAAAGCAAATAAAATGTATATCTTGTCATAGTTCGGTATTGAGCTCTCTTGTATAAATCTTGCTAAAACTTAATTGCTTGCTTCACATCTGCAAAATATTAACCTGGTATTATAAAAACAATATATACATGCATACCATGCGAAAGACATATATTATGAAACAAATTCTAAAAAGCTTTAAAAACTTGACGCCATGTACATTAAATTACAAAAGCGCATTTCATCGATGTCAAAACATTCTAAAACGCTTATCATAAGCTCACCTGTTTTTCTTCTATTCAACCCAATTACTGACCCTAGAAGTTGGGTTTATTTCGTGCGTCAAAAACATCCCTGCGTCAGCGAACAACAAATACTGATACTGATAATGGCGTTCCTCCAGCCTCCCTCTCAGCACACAAATTTACTCTCACTTGAAGATGTTCTCAGAATGGAACGAAAAGGTTCGTAATACATATATGCCATATATAAATAGTTTTGACTTTCACATAAAAATATGAGAAAAATTAAATTGGCCTCCGGGCCAAGATCGCAGTGTAGTATCTGTTCTGATGCAACACTTAACCTTTTCTGCTATCGGTCAGTGGAGGAGAGGTATTTCATGATTAAGACGATTTTTATGTTATTCCTATCCAGATTGCCCCTGTTCGGGGAGCCGTTTTTCCTCATCCACATAAAAATCGACCTTGTGTCTATACCCTCGTCCCTCGTGGTGGGGAGGGGGCAGTAAATAGGAGCAAAGTATTATAAAACGAATCCTCTCTGTTATCTTTAATGATGTTTCTATATATATATATATATATATATATATATATATATATATATGAGAGAGAGAGATCTTTTTTCTCAATTTGAGTAAACTTCTAGGATTTCACTCGAATTTTACCAGGACTTTTCTAGGATTTTACTCGGATTTACAGCCCAGACTCACTTTTATGTTTTGAATTTTTACCCTTTGTAATCTCATTCTAAGGATTTTATTATGACTTTCACTAAATGTGGCAGATTTTAAGAGTGTTACTCTCTATTTTAAAAGCTTAATTTTCTGTTAACACAAAGTCCGGGTGAATGAAAATATCACATGTAATCGTATGCTACGATGAGACAACGCCGCTAATATATATAACAATGTATATCTCTATAACAGTATACTTGTGTCAGTCTAGCTGAGTAACAATCTCTACCAAACATTTTAGTCTATTCTGGGTTTACAGATTATAAAATTGATATACAGGGGATTTAGTGCTTTGGAAAAAAATTCGATTTATGTATTAGTCGGTAAAATAGCTGCTTAGACATCAAACTTTAAAACGTATTAGCACTTGGCAAGCGTAAGCTGACTAAAAATTATATTCAACGCATGCGAAATTATACATTTATAGGTAAAACATCGTTACTTATGAATTTTCGTATGCGTATGGATATTGCTCAAAATTTTATGAATATGACTGGAGAATTATAATTGTTTTTCGATTCTAGCTGATGGCGGACAAGTAATTTTTTTTTTTATTTTTGCAATTACTAGTAGATATTGTATTGAAACATATATTACGACCGGGTAACACCAGGCGGCTTCTAGTATATATATATATATATATATATATATATATATATATATATATATATATATATATATATATATATATATATATATATATATATATTTAAGTGATATTTGGTAGGAGTTTGTTGGAGACTATTCCTCACACATTTCTCTGTATGAGGAATAATCTCAAACTGCGTTAATTTTCAGCCTTCAGACTTGAAATATGATATATAGGCGATTTCGACCCGTAGAATTAATTCGATTTTTTAGCCGGTAAAAATAGCTGACAAAAAAAAGGAGATTGGCAGGCGAACGGAGAGGATGTGATCTGGTGGTCTCCCTCCTTCTGCAGCCTTGGACTCTGCTATTGGTCAGCATTTGGTTGATAATCCATGCTGTACCGATAGATATAAAATAGAATGGTTCGAGGTGCTACATAGAGCGGACTCCAGAAACCATTTAAGGTTTTTGGAGTCTGTCTCTATCGCGGTGCGTAAACCTTTGTGCCGGCAAAAAGAAACAGCGAACGCATTGTTTTTCTTTGAGGAACTTTGAATTTTTTTCTTCCGCTTTTTTACCGCTCGTTGTGCTAATATTTTAATCGTTTTTAAACGACAATAAATTTAATTTTAGTTTGCCCCGTACTTTAGGCACATTCAATAGTTCACCATTAGAAGTATTTTAACTTTCGAGATAATATTATTTTGTTACGCTATCGATTTTCCTCTTGACGACATGATAGCCGAAAGAGCTCTAGAGAAACTTCCGCGTATTTTATTTAAATCATATATATATATATATATATATATATATATATCTATATATATATATAACTCGACCGCCTATATTAATATATATATATTATTTATAAATTAATTATATTTAATACTTGCAGAAACTAGTATCTCATGGTTTCGCAATCATCGGTATAAGAAAATAATTGCAATAACAAATAAGTGAGATTCGAACCAAGTTAAAATTCATCCTTGGTATCAAAGACAAAAACCTTCACTTTAATACACAAGAATGGAGCGTAACATGTACTGTCGGGGGCATCCACTCTAAACAATCGCAGAATAATCGTCATTATGAATCAGAATATTGTATTCGCGCTAAATTTGATTGTCTTGTTCCTAGTTCACTAAACAGGACTCAATTTCATTTGTTAAGAGTGTAAATAACTATTATATTTATTTAATAACTATCAATAATTTTATACCTGATGAGACTAGTGTTTCATGCTGCCATAATCATCCGTGTGGGAATGGCAATTACTGCCGGTTCGAAGCTGGTTCGAAGCTGGTTCGAATAATCGAACCCATTAGAAAACAACCCTTGATTTCGTAGGCTAGCAGCTTAATATCTCTCTCTATATATATATATATATATATATATATATAGAGAGAGAGAGAGAGAGAGAGTAAAAGAAAAGTAGAGAGAGAGAGAGTAGAAGAAAGAGAGAGAGAGGGGGGTAAAGAAAGGTAGAGAGAAAGCAAGAGCGAGAGAGTAAAAGAAAGGTAGGGAGAGAGAGAGAGTAAAAGAGAGGTAGAGAGAGAAAGAGTAAAAGAGAAATAGAGAGAGAGAGTAAAAGAAAGACAGAGAGAAAGAGTAATAAAGAGATAGAGAGAGAGAGTAAAAGAGTGAGATAGAGAGAGAGAGAGTAAAAGAGAGGGAAAGAGTAAAAGAGAGAGAAAGAGTAATAGAGAGTTAAAGAGAGTGAGTGAAAGAGAGTGGGTGAAAGAAAGTGAAAGAGCGATTAATAGAGAGTGAGGGAGAGAGTAAGGGCTAGTAAGAGAGGGAGGAGGAGAAGAGATAATCATTTATTTTATTGACTTTCACACATTTAAATCCTAACTTGTAGGCATCCATTTTTCTGGGGTTTTTTACTTGTCATTTTCTGTAGTAAAATATCTTTATTTTTCTAACGTGACATTATCCGAGCAATAACCTTCTGAGCCGTGTGTCTCTTATTTTCACAACAGCGAGTCAGGCTGAAGTGAAAACAAAACACGACTTAATAATATTTTGTTTGACGTTATGACAGGAGGAGAGCGTATTCTTATAAATCTGGGAACGAACGGCCGTGGGAGTTTTCCCGCCAAATCTTGTTAAAATGACCGGGTATTTTAACTTCAACGATGAGACGAAAAACAGTGAGAATCACGTATAGATGTTGCGCAGGAGGAAAATAAGATAGTAAAGTTAACTATCCTTTGCTATTTAAATATATCGTCCATTACCAACGGGCTTTTTTCGCTGTATCCTGAATATAAACTTAAAGCAGACATAGAAACAATCCGTTTCTTCTTTGCGAAGTTGGGAATTTCAATAGGTGGTCTCTCAGGCGAATTAACGTCTTTACGGTAATATAAACAATATTAGCTCCATCAGAGGTCTATTCGTGCACAAAATCTTTCAATTTTAGTCAGTTTTGATTCAATTTGTTACGAGTTTTTTTTTTTTTAAATGCGTTCAACTCTGAAGTAGACTAGGAAAAAAACAATATATAATATATATATATATATATATATATATATATATATATATATAAAGTAGTAGTAGTGACCGTGTGTGTGTGTGTGTGTGTACAATTCTCCTCCAACCCACCCCACTGGACCGATCGTGACAAACACTGGTCCTTGACCTAGAGATGGTGTACAGCATTTTTCATAATCAAAGCCCAAGTATAAGATCATATTCTTTGTTGTTTGAATTCTTATGTGTAACAATATAAGTGTACGCTTTGATATAATCTATTTGCTTTAAAGTTCATAGTTGGTTTCAAGTCCTTTCGGGAAGTAGTTAAAGAAGAATTTAAACACCTTAAGAAATAGTTGTTTTTTCAAGATCCATTTACTTACTTCAAGCGTACCTCAGCATACAGTAAAGTCCCGCACAAAGAGCAGGTATTTTTGCTAATATATATATATATATATATATATATATATATATATATATATATATATATATATATATATGTGTGTGTGTGTGTGTATATATATATATATATATATATACTCATACTCCTAAGAAAAATGCCGAGTGAAAGTCAGAGAAAGTTCTATAAAACAACAAAATAAAAGGTTTTAAAGCCTATACCTGGAATTAGATTGGTAAAATCAAGTAGTGTGTTTTTAATTTTAATCTCCAAATCGGACAAAAGTCTAATAAGATTAGATGATGCTCGTCTATAAATGAATCTTAACTTTTATAGAATGCATTTAAAAAATGTTCACTATCATATAATGACTTAATAAGAAACGATCAAACACTTTATTATAAGTTTAATATGAATCCCCAACACAGTAAAGCAACTTCATCGACGAATATGTTACTTATATCGGATAGTATAACTTGTAGTATCCAGTTTAAGATTGTGGATAACATTTATTTGTTGAATTTTACTATTTTCTATTGAAAGAATTTGGATTATATAATGATAAAATACACACACACGCACACACACACACACACATATATATATATATATATATATATATATATATATATATATATATATATATATATATATATACTAGCATTTCAGCCAGCCGTTGCCTGGATAAAAAGCGGTCATTTTTTTTTTAACTTTGACCCCTATTATGACCCCTTAAAAGTTATTGATTTGGGTTCAACTCAGGTTATTACTTTAGATCCATGTCCAAGAAACCTATATCTAGAATTTGAAGTGTGTAGACCCAAAATTGTCGAAGGAGTTTGGTAGAGTTCTCAAAAGTCAAATCGTTCAACTTTGACCCCTTAATCGCCGAATTTCTAGTCAAAACAGATCACATAGATTTTCCCAAATCTCAGTATCCTGTATATCAAATTTCGAGTCTGTAGACTAAAAATTGACAGGGTTATTGCGTATGGAAATGTACATACACAGACACACACACAGACAGACATACACTTTTACTTTTATAGATATGTAGATATATGTAAACACGCTTCAATATACTTTAGTAATTATTATTACAGATCTATTTTTTGTTGATTATTATATTACATCCGAAATATAGCAATGAACGGTTGGCGTGGTTTAAACATAAACTCCGCTTTAATATGGTATTTTCATTTATGTAAATTTTGTATTTATTATTATAGAGTTAATATTCCATTGATTACCATATTGTATCTAATATATAATATTGATTTCAAATGTAAAATAAAATATGAGTTTGGTGTCATCAACTAGAATCCAAACCAAAACACATAGCTACCCACATCTTTTGTTACTCTTTGATCCATGTTGATATCCATATGAAATGTTAAAGAAAAACATTAGACTATAAATGTAGATTTGAACCCGTGTAAATACGTCGACATATGCTTTCCAAGATGCAATTCTGTTCAGTGTTGACCCCTTTGGCAGTTAATGCATTAGCTGCGCACTAAATCAAAGTGGTTCCACAGGTCCGATTCGCGTATATATTAAGTTTCAAGTTTGTAAATCAAAAACTGGTGCAACCCTAACCCAGATACCGTTCTTCACTTCATTGGAATACTTATGTAGATACAAAATTTTGGTATGTGTGTGTATACTTAGACCTTTTATAGAGAGGGTTATTGTTAATGTACTTGATGTCTAGCAGCTATTATAATTATTATTATTTTACAACGCTAACCAGTAGTTGAATATGTGTTTTTTTTTTACTTTTATTTTACCTCTTTATTATAAACCAACTGAAACTAAATATATGACCGATCATTAATATTCTTTACTCATTTCCAACCATTCTAATGATCGGTTAATTAATGAACGAATGTCGTACACGCAAATATCATGAATGGGCATTTCTAACTTAAAAAATAGATTAAACAAAGATGTCCGTATACTGTTTCACTGAAACTCAACTCACATTTTCCTTCAGAGTTATCGTTCTTTGTATTTGAAATTGTCATTTCAGTGATCCTAACAAGACAGAGAATTAACTTTGCATTCATTTGTCGCAGTTAACACTTTGTTGCATATTGTTGTTACACAGCAACAAATAGATCGTGATGTATTATCATAAAATTCGATTTGAGTAATTATATTCGTTTTGTAAAAGTCAGGGGCATCCTGGAATATCTTTAGACGTTTTGGAAATCAGCTCAATTTGAACAAATGCGTTAATATATGTGCAAAATTGGCATGAAATAGTTCTGTTACGCTTTTAGATTGCTACAAATTGTAAGTAGTGTCGAATCACTTCCATTTACACAAAAAACTTTAATAGAATCAAATATGATCTTTGAAAATAATTTACCTCTATTATATATTACGAGAAACGGATTACGATCAAAACGAAGAGAGCTCTATACATATATTTTGATATGGAATATGTATTCTGTCGAACCGGCCCACTTTCCCATCTTCTAATCTATGTGTGAACAAGAAGTACTGAATAAGATGGCAAATTATTTTTATTTTTTTAATGTAATTTTTTATATATCAGTGTATGGATTCTAGCCGACGATAGTTTAAATTAGGAATAATAAATGTAGCTTTTATTTTGCACTTCATATAAAATAAATGAAGCTAAATATATGCCACGTTATTAAAATTCTAATAGATGAATTTCAAACTTAATAACGATCTGTTAATTAGTTAAAAAAGGAATACCGTATATATAAATATAGAAATATACCTAAAGGTTGCAATATACTTACAGGTAGAAATAACTAAAATGTATATATATATATATATATATATATATATATATATATATATATGCATATATATTATGTAATCAGTAAGTCGACATATGTAGAAAAAAAAATTTCTTTACCAGCGTTTGGATTCTAGACTCAATAAACACCCACTGTAACTTTTAATTAGGAATCATAAATTGGGAAATTATAAAACCTTCATTGCATCGTTGTTCGAGGTACGGATAAGAAAGTTGTTGTAGCAAATTCAAGATTCGAACAGTAGCATTATTTACTCAAACTGGGTATAAAAGTTCGAATTCTACGGACATATGGGCATTACTAGCCATTTTTTCTTATAATTATATACGTACATTGCGAGCTAAACTATGTAGATACATCTGCAAAGACATCCGATTTTGGAACGCAACAAATGAAAAATGGATAACTTGAGCATTACTCGGTTAATTCTGAGAGGCAATGTATGCATACTGTATATGTAACAGCGGGTGTAATTGTGAAATAAGGGTTGCACAATCAAAACCCACACTTCTGAAAGGGTACTTTCTGATTTCAGTGGATGAAGAAGACTTGGACAAGTCGATACAATGTTCGGATGAATGGAGAGCAGATATAGCACATAGTATTCTATGTGGTAGGGACATCTCCAGAGAAGATCCTAACTTACCCTATATGTGCTGCTGGGTTGCACTTGCTCACAGTACTGCATTTATATTTACTCTCTATCGCCCCCATAACAGCGGAGTTACTATCTTTAAAAGCATATCTGAGAAAATTTACCAAGTTCTATCTGCTCTTCCTTCAGCTAACATTCACGTATGTGGAGACTTCAATTTTCACAATGTGGAATGCTTGACCCACTCAAACAAGACCGATGATGAGAGGAGGTTCTTTCATGATTTCTCCATTGCTTATGACCTCACTCAGAGTATTCACGAACCCTCCTGTGTGCCTGACAATGACGGCCAGTATGTCTAGACTAGTCTACTAGACCTCTTTCTCACAACTTTCTCTGAACTATGTTCAGTTTCTGTTCTATCTCCTCTTAGATCTTCCGACCACTCTGCTGTATCAATTAAGATAAAAATGAAATATAATAAGTCTCCAGGCGTACCTCTCCCTCGTACAGTATATCGATACACTATGGCTGACTGGGATAGCTTCCGTACATTTATATCGGATCTACCTCTGCGTTCTATGTTTAAACAGGATGTGTCCTCTATAGTATCAGACCTGACGGAATGATTAATTATAGGTATAGACCGTTACATATACTCGAAAAAGTTATAGCAAAAACCTAACAGCCAGCCATTGTTCTCCCCAAAAGGCGCACAGAAATTACTTTTTCCACTGCTTCCAAAGTAATAGATGTATCGAAACTAAAGCCGCTTTCAGGACTGCCAGCAACCATTCTAAGAAAGTAATAAAGAACGCAAGAGAGTTGTATGCTCAGTCCGTCAAGTCCAAAGTAGCTGAGTAGCGGCTTGGTTCCCACCAGCTTTGGCAAATAGCAAACAGAATCCTGAATAGAAGCGTGTGCTCTATCCCAACTATCATCAATGGACCTGAGGTAATCTCGTCAGCATCAAACGAAGCCACACTCTATGCCAAGAACTTTGCAGCTAATTTTACCCTTTGCGACCAAGGCCGCCAACCTCCAATATTTCCTCCTGTATCAGAAAACACGCTATGTGATATACATATATCTGTACGTGATGTTGCCAAGTTAATCAAAAACCTTGATTCCAGTAAAGCAACTGGTCCTGACGGTATTCCAATTATAGTACTCAAAAAACGTAAACCAGAACTAGCGCTCATACTTACAAAACTGTTTAAACGTTGTCTGAAGGAGAATTGCTTCCCATCATCCTGGAAAATCTCATCAGTATGCCATTATTTAAGAATTCAGGTGATCGCTCATCTCCCACTCAGTACAGCGAATAAGTCTTCTGTGCGTCATGAGTAAGTTTCTGGAATCTTTGTTAAATAGAGAAGTAATCAAACATCTCAGGGAAAATAACCTTTTTAATGACATACAATATGGTTTCCGTTCTGCTAGATCTACAGCAGATGTGCTTACAGTTATACTTCATATGATTAATGAATCTCTCGACGGAGGCAACATTTCTAGGGGATTGTTCTTGGCATATCTAAGGCCTTTGATAGGGTATGGCCTGAAGGTTTACTTCACAAGATCTCAAGCTATGGTATAGCTGGAAATGTCTTCTCAATTATTAAATCATTTCTTTGTGACAGGTTCATAAGAGTAGTAGTTGATGTGCAAAAATCAGGAGTTCATAGTATTAATGCTGGAGTCCTTTATGGGTCCATCGTAGGCCTAACTCTTTTCCTGATCTACATTAATGATCTTCCAAATCACATCCTTACATCATTTGTAGACATTTATGCTGATGACACTACTATCCATAGTAGCACATCTAAGTCAGTAAACGAACAAGTTCTCTCCTATTATCTTTCTTCTGATCTTAAGCAAGTGGTAAAATGGGGAAAGGAGTTGCTGGTTACTTTTAATGCATCTAAAACCAAGTTTACTCTTTACATCATCTACATTCTGATCCCCAAACGGCATCAGTTGAAATGAATGGATCTCGTCTTGAGGAGGCCTCAAGTGTTGACAAGCTTCTGGGCTTGACCTTTAATTCTGATCTTAAATGGAACACGTACATCAAATCTGTTGCCAAGGCCGCTGGAAAAATGGTGTGATACTTCTATCGATCAAGGAGATATCTCACTGCTGATGCAATTCTTTATATATATAAGAGCCAGGTAGTCCAAAGATGGAATACTGTTGCCACATCTGGGCAGGAGCTGCTAGAAAGGATTTGTCCTGCCTTGATTGAGTTCAAAATATACTTCGTAGCCTCGTAGGAAATATCCTTTTCTCTTCCCTGCCACCTCTATCTCACAGAAGATATGTTGCGAGTTTGCCTCTACTGTATCGTTATTTCCATGGAAAGTGTTCGACTGAGCTTAAATCTATGGTCCCCCCTCGCCAGACTTTCACAAGAAATACTCGTCTAGCTGAAAATAATATCAATAATTCCCCCACTCATTATCTGTGCCTAAACCTAAACGTAGATTCCATGAACAAAGCTCTTAGAACTAGACGCTTGTGGAATTATCTTCCGTTTTCCTGCTTTCCAGCTGATTACAATATGGTTGTCTTCAAGTCTAACGTAAACAAGTTACTGATGAGCCGTTTCACTTGTTAACAAATCTACCGAATTTCCATCATGTACGATTACTATATTGTCCAATTTCTACTGTACACTCTTTAACCCTTATCCTCGAGTGGCCGCTTGGCCTTGATAAGTGGTGATGCTTACGTACAAAAAAAATATATATTCCCAAATTTTAATCGAATCTAATTCTGGCCAGGCTCAACGTCACTTAACCTCCCTGATGTAAGTAGAATTGGGGAGAAAACGTGATTATATCGTACACGATTATCACGTTCAGGATTACAGGAAATAAATGAGTATGTTGGAAAAAAAAAGTATGTGAAGCTTTCTTGTATACCAATGCAACATCGGGCGGATGCACGTATGCAAATGCTGCGAAATAACGTAAACGGTTGGGAAAAGATTTTAAAAAGGTAATGACGTAGGAGCACGTCCAGAATCACGTTTGGAATCGTGGATGACGTTCGGGAACACGTTTGAGAAGAGGATCTCGTGAGAGACATCACAGCGGTATCGAGAGAACGAGGAAATAAATGCCGTTTTACAACCAAGTAAATGAACTGAAGTTTTTTTTTTATTCTTTATCTACTTTGAGACTGAGTCAACAACGTGTTGGTTCCCGGAGTACGTTACACCAATAAGTCACTGCTGATGATAGCTTATAGTTAAGTCAAGGATATTATTTACAAAATTGACAGTTATCGACGAACATCTTACAATGTTTAGAAACGTTTGATTAAAAGGTAAGATGTTGACTATTAACGCAGCTCAATAAGAACTTGTTAACACTGGACTTGAATAATCAACAATGTTGTATTGATGTCGTAAGCAGTTCTGCGTTATTGTATCCAACAGTTGGGGAGTGTGGTTGGACAGAGACTCGATTTCTTTAATTTGACTAAGTTTTGGGTATGTAGTAAGATAATTAAAAATATTTTACAACGTTTGAAGTTAGACGAGTTTTTTATGTGAATGTTTTATACGGAAGCAGTCTGCAGCTTATAACAACTGCAGCTGTTGTATTTTACATTAAATAAATATAAAGATTGATATGCCGTAAAACACTGAAATCTTGTAACATTGTTTTGTTAACAATTTTCTGATTTCCGACTATAGTCGGTCTAGGTGGGGTAGACATTGCTTTCGCCTTTTAGACGCCATTTTGTCTACTTAACCTCGCAAAGTGAAAAGGCTATCAAAATTCTCTCAACGTTGAAACAAAAGGTTAAACAACTATATTATTTTGGTTTAATAGACGTAGAAGTAGTCCCTCTTTAATTTTGGTGAGAGGATGCTCAGATTAATTGTCGTTTGTCTGCCACATAATACCCTTTTATTCATGACTCAAGCACCGACTCACACCCTTCACCGGCAATCCGGTCTCAACAAGGGGCACACTGCACAAAATAGAGTTGTACTATAGACGGCGGTAAAGAAAACAAGAAAAAAGGGTGTCGAATTTCGGTTCAGATTTCACTTTGACAACAGTAAAAGTCCTGAATCCTGAAGTCATGAACACGAGTTTCCGTGCTTTTGCAATAATGTATTCTCCCCTCACTCTCTCTCAATCTTTCTCTCTCTCAATCTCTCTCTCTCTATATATATATATATATATATACATAATATATATACATGTATATATAGGTATATATATGTATATATATATATATATGTATGTATGTATATATATATAAATATATATATATAGTTATCCACATATAGTTCTGTTTCGCTGTATCACAGCCCGTAATATATATATATATATATATATATATATATATATATATATATATATATTGCGGGCTATATATATATATATATATATATATAATATATATATAATATATATATATATATTGCGGGCTATATATATATATATATATATATATATATATATATATATATATATATATATATATATATAATTTAAAGGAGATTAGAATAATAGTCTAAAGAGCTAAGTGTATTTTAATGTAATAGTGAAATTACTAGTTTAATTAAAATACAGGAAATGATCGTTGTAATTTAGATATATAATAAGCTCGATAGTTAAATGTCCTAGAGCTAGAAAAAAATACTCTCTCTCTATAGATATTAACTGTAGCGTCTTTAAATCAAAATACGCTAACGGAAACAATTTACTGCACGAGCGTCGCCCTTTTAACATGCATCATTCAATAAAATAAAAAGCTATAGCAAACATCTAAATGACTACTTTAAATACAGTTCCTGATTTCAAAAAAAGAAAAACAAAAAGGTAATTATATATCTATATATTTTTAAATCAAATTTATTATGTAAATTCAAAAAAATATATATTTTTTCTACTCATTTCTATCTCTAACCTATACCAATTTTCTTATTAATTTTCTTATAAATTTTAAATCTAAACCTTTTACTTCAATTTTTCAGATTCATCTTCCTTACTTTTAATGCTAGGTTTATTTTTGGTGTCTTTTCAATTCAATAGAAATCCTCCTAAATTTGCTGATGAGGAGACCGTGCTTACCAAAAAAAACTATGTATAATTGTTCTACGTGACTTCATGTATACCACAAATAAAACGCACGGATTTCCGAAACGATCGTACAGATAATTGACTTTGTTGTTGTTCCTTCTTATGAAACTGATTTTTAATTTAATTAAATTTTGATTTTTAAATTTTAAAAATTTTAAAAATTTTTAAATTATAAATCACATTACTTAATATATATATATATATATATATATATATATATATATTGCGGGCTATATATATATATATATATATATATAATATATATATATATATATATATATATATATTGCGGGCTATATATATATATATATATATATATATATATATATTGCGGGCTATATATATATATATATATATATATATATATATATATATATATATATATATATATATTGCAGGCGCTATATATATATATATATATATATATATATTACGGGCTATATATATATATATATATATATATATATATATATATATATATATATATATATATATATGTAAAGGTGAATGTCTGTGTGTATGTGTGTGTGTTTGGTCACGAATAGGCTCCTATATGGTTGACTATTTTAAAAGACTGATTACATATATTGATAGAAGATGTATCGAGACACAGGAATGGGTATGTTTGATCTGGCAGAACGGTGGTTCATTAAAATTGTGGGGTCTGCGTTCAAACCTGGTCCACAAAGTATGGAAAAAAAATTAAAAATTAAAAAAAAAAAACGTTTACAAGTGTTTTGATATAGATGTACATAAGGATACTTTGATAAGTATGTTTTAACTTAAATATTGATGGTATAATAAAATTGTGGGGTCTGCATTCGCGCCTGGCCTCCATAGAATGGAAATAGGCACAAACTTTTATAAAGACTATTTCATATCTATCTGCGTAAGTATACTTTGATAATGATGTTTCAGTTTGAAGAAATATGGTATAATAAAATTATGGGGTGTTCGTTCGCGCCTGACCTCCATAGAATGGAAATATGTCACTAAGTTTAACAAGGTTTTTTAATATAGATCCACAGAATATTGCGATAAGTGTTTCAGTGTGAACAGGTACGGTATATTAAATTATGGGGTTTATCTATTTTATTTTTATTTTAATCATATTTTGCTTTGGTCTTGATACCCCCAAATTTGAAGCTATCTCTTTACAACCCTTCCTTTTCATAACCTATCATACTTTCATAAATACGAGTCCATTTTCTGTAGGCTGTTTTTGAATCCAGGTAACGACGGATGCCTTTGCTAGTATATATATATATATATATATATATATATATATATATATATATATATATATATATATATATATATATATATTCGAACAAATAAGCCAACAAGTATTATTCATATGAAACATATCTTTTTAGAAAATTTGTTGATTCTACGCTTACAATAAGTCTAGGATTTTAATTAAAAAATAATGCATTATTTAAAGAAAAAAACCTGCACTATGTTTTAAATAATTTTATTTATTCAGGAAAAATCTTGTTACTTCCGAATAATAAATTATTCTTCAACGCTTAAAAGCAAAAAAATATTTTAATTTACCAAAAAGACTCTCTTTAAAAAATGTTTGAATAATTTAAATATGTTGGAAAATTATTTTATTTTATTTTTTATAATTTATATTTATACAGTTTCATATATTATTTAATGTACACAATGATAGTTATTTTCATTTAACTATTTTCTACATTTAACATATTTATTTACTTTTCTCAAAATGTTTTCTCCTCAAGAAAAATTCCATCGTTTCCCTAGTTTTTCTAAGTTTCTTCAAAGCAGAACAACGTAAATACATTTAGTTAGAATGTGAAAATACTCTCAACATTAGAAATAATTGAAGAAAATGAGTCAACATTTTCAGACTATATCTTGTTTGAAATTTTCCATAATGATATATCAATTTTTTTACATCTTCATCCCAAACAAGGCTGTTAAGTGTTGAGATATTATGTTGAACAAAGATTTGCTTATATATTTTGTCATTTCTCCCTCTGCCCACACATCACAATTTGGGAGATGGTCTGAAGGTATTATTTTCATGCCTTCAACTACATTTGGTAAGTTTTTAATATCAGCTGTATTGCAGTGCCCTAGAATTTTATGCCAGGTTTCCAAGTCGTGACAGACAGTTTTTGAGGGAACCATACTTTTTAAATAATATAGTCGGCCATTTTCTAATGTCAAATACGGTTCCATTGGAGTATATCAATTTTGACTTGTTTTGGCCGAACTTTACATTCGCGCCTTGTTTAATGGCAGCCTGCAGGGCAATATGTCTTGCTTAAATGTAGGTATGAACAGAGCATTTTTTAGAACACAGTTACAAATTTTGCCTTTATTATTGTTGGGGGATATTTTAGGATCGCCTCTTTTCAAGACTATATCTTTTATTTGACTACCGTCAGCAAGTACGACAAAATGACTTTGAGGATTAAATTTGAATCAAAATTAATAAAATCAGATTCCTTGGTGGTAACGTGTGCTGTAGCACAACAGACTACAAGGAGATTTTTACCGTTTGTGGTATTGCCAAAGTTACATGTGAATAGAAATGTATATTTTTCATCAAAGTTCTCAACGTTTTTTACGGAGTCCATTTTGGAGCTTTTATATCGACATTGGAAACTTTTGTGGTTGTGTCGTCCACAATTATAGCAGATAATTTTATTCTTTTTCTTGGGAAAATTATATTTGGGGAAAAAATTTCGGTGACGTGCGTAATTTGGTGGTATCTGTTTTCGAGAAGCATTTTTGAACTTCATAATATTGCTGAAATTATAATAGTCCACGAGCATACGATTCGTCTATTCGTAACTACGCAATGCACCTTTAAATTCACTGAAATGTATGGGGTTGTCTTTTTTGCGTTATAACAGTTGGAAATGGTTCAAAATAGGTGGAAGTCCCCTGAGGGGCATTGATATGAACAAGCTACCGCTTATTTTTTCACCTGAGTGTTTTAAAGCATTGGCGGTTGTTTCTGCCCTTCTAACGTAGTCGGTAATAGTTTCATCCTCGTTACGTTTCAGATACGTTAGTTCTGTATATAGGGATATAATTTTCGGTTTCCCTTTTGTTAAATAATGTTCTCTTAATATGTTCAATGATTTCCGTCCATCATCCAAGGCATCTCTTATAATCAGAAACAGACTTCTATCGCCTAAGCATTGAATCAGTTCTGCAAAAACAGTCGTGTTCTTTTCAAGAAATTGGGGGTCGTTAGGATTCTCTGTTGGAGATTGTATCACTTTGTGAAGTTTCCGAATCCTTACATACCCCAGAAATTTGACCTGCCACAATTCGAATTTAGATTCTGAATCGTCAAAGAAAAGACGATGGCTGGACGCATAACCTGTTAAGTGATGATACATTATGTGGAACAAAGATGGTGGTGAAGAAGCAGTGCAGTACGATCCTGAGTGTAATTGCCAGTAACAAAAATGACGGCGAAGAAGTAATGCAGTTCAGATCCTGAGTGTATGTGCCAGTAACAAAGATGGTGGCGAACTGATTGAATCAAAAATTCAGTAATTTTTATAGTAACTTTGGAAGGTGTTCATTGGTTGCTTATTGTAACTTGTGGTTATAAAAGCGATCGTCGAAATCATTGGTGCCATACCTCCTATTAGGAGTCAAAACCATTACACAGTGCCACTTTGGTGTAGGAGGCTACTACCAGGGATATAATTTACAGGGATACTATGTAGGGAGTTGAGAAGCAAGATGTATGTTCACATTACACTTGAACTTCTGCGTGTGAGCACAGTTGGGGAAGAAGAAACCCGTAAGGGAATTCCAACATCTAGCAGTTCTAGGTAAAAGCTATTAGAGTAGAAGGCTTTCTTACATCTAGGGATCTCTACTGTGTAAGGGTGGGGCTTTGCTGCTTCTCTGGTTTGTCGGGGGTAGATACTCGAGGGGGTACAATAGCTTGTAGTTCGTTGGAGCATCCATCATTAAAATACTTGTAAAACGGGCAGAGGGATTGTTCACTGATTCGTGTGCGTTTCCAATCCACTGCCCACTGAAATCAGCATTAATTAGAAATGCTATTATATTAAAACAAAAGTGTAGCATATTCAAGGTAATGTCCAGTACCTGGATTGATTAATAATTCGCAAATTGTAGCGAAGTTGGGATCATACTTATGCGGCGGTACTTTGACAAGCTAGATCTTCATCTAGATTTCCT
This sequence comes from Euprymna scolopes, assembly GCF_053919585.1. Taxonomy (NCBI): domain Eukaryota; kingdom Metazoa; phylum Mollusca; class Cephalopoda; order Sepiida; family Sepiolidae; genus Euprymna; species Euprymna scolopes. The sequence goes on from NC_136483.1 coordinate 178,154,769, forward strand.
CGAAAATAAAACCACTGAGGTAATTTTCCTGCTATTTTTCCATACATTAGTGACGAATTAGATAAAGAACAGGATAAATTAAATATATCGATAACTGTTTCCTCTGGCACGGATACGATCTTCTATACATGTTTCGGAGTTTTTATGCTTGCTTTGACATAGTAAGTGCTGATGTACTCCGAGAAATTTTTTTCCCTGTGAGCTGACTGTAATTTGCGGCACTGTTCACCCTAATATTAAATAAATTGTAATGTGCTAGCAGAGTCGTCTGACGTTGCCCGAGATCGAATGGTGATTAACTAATGCTTCACATTCTCATATTTTTATTGTCATCGAAATAGATGAAATATATTATTTTCAATCAAATTGATTGATTGCCCGCTTTAATTGCGGACCCATCGCGATACACCTGGAGTAAGACTCACATGCCTCTCGCATCGCATGGATTAAGTACACAAAATAGTGTAGTCTACATTGAACTGTCCAGAACCTAATGTTGATTTTATATATATATATATATATATATATATATATATATATATATATATATATATATATATATATATTTATAACTAGTCTGGGTACCCGGCCTTGTTTCGAGGTGTGTGTTGAGCAAAAAAAACACTGGTAGTAGGTAGGCTCGAACCAGTATCGGAAAGGAGAAAAACACGTAACGTATTTGCTGTTGCGTCCATCGGCAAACCGGAAGTAACGTAGGTTTAAATAAAGGATTGCCAATCGAAAAGAGGGGATGACTTTTAAAAATATCGGCGAAAAAACTGACCCCTTACTGTAGAAAAGTCTCCTGTTGAGGGTGAAGAAATTAATGTTTTTCAGCCATTTTTTCGATATGTATCGTCCGACCAGTCGTGCTTAAATATGATACCAATCTCGTGAAAATCCGTCGCCTATGTCGAAGCTTTTAGGCAGGCATACATACATACATACATACATACATACATACATACATTTAAACAGACAGGTGAGATTTTTTATTATAGACTAGACTGGGTGCCCGGCGTTACTCGTGTTTTTGGTGGTGTGTTGAGCACAAAAAAAATGGTAGTAGACAGGCAGGCTCGAACCCGTACCGCGAAGGAGGCAAATAATGTGAAAAAAAACCTAACAGCTTTGCAGTTGCGCCTATTGCTAAACCGGAAGTGACGTAGGTTTAAATTAAGGCTAGACGATAGAAACGAGGGGATAACTTTAAAAAATATCAACGATAAAAGCGAACTCTCCCTGTAAATGTGTCCCGATCAGGGTGTAGGAATTCATGGTTTTTGCCAATTTTTACGATATTTGTTGTCCGAAGTTCGGAGCTTCAGAATGATACCGATCTCGTGAAAATTTGTGTCCTCTGTCGCAAGTTTTAGGCAAACATTCAAACATACATACACACATTTAAACAGACAGGTGAGATTTATATAAAAGATGGATTGCATTAAAGTTTTAAATGAAAAGGTATTATTCTGAAATTGTACTTTAAACAGAAACATTAATTTCGAATGTGCCTCTATCATATAAAAGAACCTACTGTTGATTTTATATGTTGCGCCTTTTTGCTTGTATACCTTATTAAATGCACCTGTGATAACAGGCTGTGTAAGATTTTAACTTTGATCAATATCTCCTGTTCCATTTATTTATCGGATTATTTCGATTATTTATGATCGAAAGTTATGGAAGACATTTCGACGCAAAACATATTTAAGAACACTGCCAGGTACATGAAGTACCTTCGTATACAATTCCATAAAAATCAAGCTAAGCAACTTATATACACACAGATAAAGTTTTTTTTATATAATAGTAGAGATAATGTTTACTTAACGTTATTGATATGAACAGAAACTCGATTAAGGGATAACATTAAAATAATATTATTACTCAAATTATTGCAAAATTGCGTTTAGTTTTTAGTTAAGTACATACATGAAACACACGAATTTATAAGTTCTATCGTTTTCGTATATATATATATATATATATATATAAATATATATATATATATATATATATATATATATATATATATATATATATATATATATATATATAGTCTTGGAAGTTTTTAACCTTTAAAACTATACAAAAAATATTTTTTATCATTCGTTAGAAAACCATCTAGTCAGTAAGTCATTTAATCACCTGCAATCACTGCATCAACTCGCTATCGAATTTACTATAATACCAATAATTCATTTTTCAAGGGATCATCAGTTGTTTACCATGAAACACTGTTTACTATGATATATATATACATATATATATACATATATGTACATATAGAAAGAGAGAGAGAGAAAGAGAACCATATAATATCGTTTTTCCTAACATTTAAAATTTAATTTTCAATTCATGCGAGAATAAGCAAAATTTATAATTACCTATTTATATTTTGCTAATAATATTTCCTCCGACGAGATGAGCCATTCATTGAAAATCTATGGATTAAAGAAAAAAATATATACTATTTGTACTTCTTCGTCAAACAATATATTTTGTTTTATACACTACATAATTTAATTCAGAATTTATATATGTGTGTGTGAGGTGGAGGGGGGCGTGCGTGCATGCATATAAAAACTTATTGATATTGAATGTTATTCAGAACCTAAAAATGAAGTTCCTGTCTTCGGCGATATGCATTATGACAATAACATCCAAGATAAAAATGCAGTCGGAATAATTTACATAAAAAAATATTAATCGTCATTAAGAACATCGTCACGAATAAGGAAACAAATATGGAATTGTTGCTAAGCCGAGGCTGGTATTTATCAACAATTAACCTGTGTACTATTAGCAAGAAAAAAATAACAACATATTAATTTAATGGCAAATTTGATTACAGTGTCCGAAGTCGGAATATATGCTCTTCTTATGATTTGGGTTTCTATGCGTTTGTCTTGACCCTTCTACACCTGCGTCGCCCCAGGGGAAAGGATTGTGTGTTACATCTGTCTCTCATTCTACAACTAATTCATCCAAGTTGTTTCAGATCTGCCTTCTTGAATTCTCTTCTAAAGATGGATGTTATTATACTTTAAAATTCCGGAAAATTTTACTTTGTCGGAAGCTTCAAACCAATATTCGTGAGTATTTTCTTTCCTTTCTTCAAGGAATATCATGGACGTATTTTTATTTGTTTGTTTATTTTTAAGCTATCCGTAATTATTTTTTCTCCTTTCAGAGAGAAATTTTGTAGTGTTTTTTTTTTTTCTACATGGGGATCAACACTTACCAAGGCCCGAAAGAAACTAGGGGATGAGGGTTAGTTTTAGTTTTAGTGTAATTTTAAAACAAAAGAATTCCAACAAAACATTTTTTAAGTATGTATTTGATGTAAGTTCTCGGCAAAAAGAATCTTCAGATTCTGGATACAACTAACAACAAGTGGAGCATGTATGCCCCCTCCGTAAGGGTTAGGGTTAGGGTTAGGGTGAACGAGGCATAACAACGACTAAATTCAGCATCTGCTCCCTCCATTTTGCTCCAACGGTTCTCAGGGGGCGTCAAATCCTACTGAAAATGAACAAACGGTGCAGTTTTAGGCCTTAAATTATGTAAATGTTAGTTCTGCAAAAAAAGAAATGAATAAGTCCATCATCTGTCACCACTTTATATAGCTCCAAAAGTCCCCAAGGCCTTAACATATTTAAATTTGAGTTCAGCCCCATGCAAAACTACGTAATAGACATGTACATAAAACTTTGGGCAAATATGGTAAAATAGTTCAAAAAATGGAGTGATTTTATTAGACCTAAAAGAGCCCATAGAGCATACCCAAGAGTTATCGCGAAGTATAGATAAACAAAATGATATAGAAATCAGTTACTTACAACTTTACAGAAAGTTTTATAAAAATCCAAGGCATCAATTTTCGTTTTAATAAGCACAAAAGTGTAAATTTTAGCAATTTAAACTTAGTGGGGCAACCGGAGATTTTCCGGAAAATCCGTTCTCTTAGTTTTTTATTCACATCATGTTTAATGTTTGGGCAAATTTTCAGAAAATCCCGAGGCGTAGTTATTGAGAAAAATGCGGACAAGCGAACAGACAAATGGACGAACAGACGAACGGGGGACCAAAATATAGCAGGCAGTTTACTGGGAATTCAAATATAGAATTAAGATACATTATAAAGAAAAACTATTTTGCAATTTGAACATTTTCTTGTTCTTAGTTGTTATATTCTGCAGCACCACGTCCCCACATTGGTCCCCATTATATCACCGCCTAGAAATCATTATGTCTGGCCAATACTCAAACATCTGACTATTTGGGAATAGCAGGTGCTATATGTGCTCTCTGCTTATCTCGTCATTATTCCTGGAACCAAGCAATGCCGACTAAAAAGAGGAGTCTCTCTGGATCGTGCAAAACTTGCTTCAGAATACGTCTGTAATTTATCATCCCTCCGGTATCAGCAAATTGTCTTCGTCGTTGCAACGGACGAACGTCCATTCTAGATGCATCATAATTCGATTATCATATGGATTTCTTTCATTATTGGCCCTGTTAGATATTAAGAGTAGAGTATATTACTATAACTCATTGGTAGTAATAATAGAACTATTACTCACCTGTAGTCATATAATTGTTGTTATTGTTAGTTCTGGGTAGTAATAGTGATATCTGTTACTAATATACTTTGATTGTAATAGTACAGTCATAGAGTTTCTGATACTCCTTAGTCGAAAGAATAGAGCTTTTATATCAGTCCTTGATAGACTTTGTTGCTTTTAATCCTTCGTATTAACATTAGAGTTTGCTATTATTGTAATAGTAGTGTTTATTTCTTTTAATCCTTGTTACTAACCTTAGTTGTAAAACCGCTCGATTCAAATAGATTAGTAGAAAGGTATATCATTCCATAATATCAAGCTTTATCCTCGGGTGCTTTTAATCTTTCTGAATTTTGACTCATTTTATATACATATATATTTTATATACATATTATATATACACACATATATATATATGTGTGTGCTTGTGTGTGTGTGTGTGTGTGTGTGTGTGTGTGTGTGTGTGTGTGTATTAGAACCGTAGGATACGGTGATCCATGTATCCGTTTTGTCAGGTTAAGAATTTTTTTTTCGAAACCAGTAACGGTATTTGCCCCGCCTTACGGTGTTATTAATAACGTTATTTGATCCTATACATGTATATTATATACTGTAATGTATGTTGTTATTATTTTTAATGCCGTATCCCGGGTTGCTAATGTATATAACTCATTACAACTTTATATATATATATATATATATATATATATATATATATATATATATATATAAACGAGCACTCGCAGTGTAGTTTGCAACGAGACAACATATAGTGTGTTTTAATCAATGGATGCTTCGATACCGATTTATTTTGACTGATCATAGGGTAGACGCCATTCAGATATAGGTTGCGATAAGAACGTCGACATTATAAGTATATTAGTTCACATGATTCTCTATTATAAATCTGCAGCTTATCGGAATGTTTTGGGATGAAACGCATTTATTTTTATGACAATTGTTTAAGATATTAGTCGGATTTATTTAATGTAATTTAGTCTGTCACATTAATCACATATCCTGAACTTTATAAAACTGACAGTTCGAATCAAACGTAAGTGAACGTGCATGCGGATTTTCATATATATATATATATATATATATATATATATATATATATATATATATATATATATATGTATGCTGTTTGTTTTTGTTTTTGTTTTGGCGATACGTTTTTGAACGAATTCAATTATTTACGTAAGTGCATTTTTTACAAAAATGCGAGTTGGGAATAATTTTTCCTTTAACTAATTTGGAACCCCCATATGGGGGCATCCGTAATGGCGTCGTTCGACTTTCACCTGGCATATTACATTTTTTTAAATTTTCACATTTTGTAACCATTTTCCTCGGGTAAACCTAAAAATACAGTTTCGAATGGTTTCAAATAGCCTATATATAAAGTTTTCTGTCTCTAAACAAAAACTATAGGAAGAGTTAGGTAGGCAATTTTTTTTAACAAAAATATATATGCGTACATAAAGAGATACGGAAAGTAGTATGTGTTTACTATAAGATTTTAAGCTAATATTACGAAATCATAACTAATGTAGAATATCTGCATGAACAGGTAATAGGAAACTAAAGATGATCATCCCATTAGAAAACTGCAAAAAACTAATAGGGAATTACTTAAATGAATGTTTAAAAGAATATGCAAATTAGCGAGAGCTTTTGAATTTCAGCGATCCATGTATAAGAAAGTTGTATTTTTTTTAATCAATAGAATAAGGACCTCGTGTCATATTTTGCTGTTGTGGGAAAGCAAAAAAAAATACTAATAGAATGAGGGTCCTTGGCCTTCGGGCCGGTTTGTCCTTGGTCAATGGAGAGGAAACCCTCTTTACTTGGGCAAATATTATTTGTGGTTACTGTCAGAGTGTCCATTTTTCCTTCGTTTTATTAGCTGGTTTTCCCTCACTTTAAAATCGACCTTGTGTCACATTTTGCTTTCGTAGAAAAGCAAATAAATACTAATAGAGAAACGGGTATTTAATATGAATATCAATACACACAAACTAGGAATATATATATATATATATATATATATATATATATATGATATACAATTATATGATTATATATATATATATGAACAAATGATTAATGAAACATGTTAAAAGACATCTTGAAAAAGAGTTAAAAACATATTTAATTTTAAAAAAGGAAGCACAAGATAAGTGGATAGTCCTTAATCCCCGGAGTTTCGAAGAAATACGCTCCTTCTCATCAGAGGGCAGGAATTAGCAAAATGCGGGATCGGATTTTGCATATAAAAGTATTCAATGAAACTACAAGTAAGTCATAGATCTTACTTGGTTAAAAAAAGGGTGAGCTAAGGGGAATAAGAGGTAAAAGAAAAATGATAAAAAGATTTCACAAGAATGGATAGTGCGGTGAAGGGTAAAAAATCCAAGAATGGTGAAATCCAAAACGGTCGAATTTTACATTTCCAATCCAAGGAGTAAATTCCAAATGGTCCAAAATGATCCAAAAGGCAGAGTTCCTTGGAAAAAAATTGCAAATGGAATGAATTCCAAATCATTAAAAGAAAAAGCACCGGAGAGAATATTTAAAACACGTCTGTCAAGGCTGGAGGAATCAAGTAAATTATGGTTAAAAAAGAAAAAACGAAAAGCGGTGAAAGTTTTTATTTTATTTTATATATATATATATATATATATATATATATATATATATATAAATATGTATATATGATATACAATTATATGGATGTATATATATATATATATATATATATATATATATGTGATATACAATTATATGAGTATATATATATATATAATATACAATTATATGGGTATATATATATATAAAATAATATAATTATATGGGTATATATATAGAGAGAGAAGGGGAGAGAGAGAGAAATAAGCAAAAACAATTAGAGCTATGTGTTCATCTAAGTATCGTCTTTATTTTGTGACTTCATCTGGAATAAAATAAAGGAATAAAAACGAAACGTTGATGAACACGTAATTCAGTTTCTTCCTTTTTATTTTTCGGAATACTATTTCTATTATTCATATATATATATATATATATATATATATATATATATATATATGTATGTATATATATATATATATGGTAAAACTGGTAATTAGTAAAAACCTGAAGAGAGGGTCCAATACATGGATCTATATGCACACACATACACACACCTCTTATACACATATACATACTCACATATATACACAGACACATATACATATATGTACACACACACCTACCGATATTCATATACGTTGAGATATAGATCTCCAGTAAGAATTAGATGTAGATATATATACATACATACATATTCACACGCATGTATTCATATACACGTATTTACAATTACATAAATATGCATATTTATAAAAATATAAATATAAAGACATACATAGACATATATATATATACAGACATGTATATATTTTTACCAAGTAAATAAAGTAAAGTTAGGATAAATATATAATAATAAATATATAAGTAAGTAAATACAAGGGTGTAGTTAATAATGCGAGGTTAGGTTGACGCATCGTTAAGTTCATATATATGTGGTAGGCTTCTAACATGGTGCTTTAGGCATATATATATATATATATATATATATATATATATATATATATATATATATATATATATATACCCAGTACTGTATTTTTTTTACATAATTTACTTTTAATAATCATACTTACATTGACACAATAAATTTACGGTTTTATATTCCACAAAATTATTCTCTTTTTTCTCGCATAAATTAATTTTCATTGCTCGTTATGTATATTTTCAATAAATAAAATTAACATTTTCCGTTATTAAGAATTTACAAAATACATATTTTTTAAACAATAAAGATCATTTACTGTTTATTGACCCATCAATTACATCATTATGCCGGTTCTTATAATCTCATCATGGTATGTCCAAACAAAGTCGAGTGTATATTTTGGAAGTATACTTAACCATGACAAAACATGCGCATTCGGCTGCGCGAATATCTCACATAACAACATACTATAAAACATTATATGAGATATAGTATCACTCACCAAATAACAGAACTACTTTATTTCATTCTGTTAAATTCCCCTGGAAACTACGATATGTAACCATGAAAATCTTATTACACAAATAGAAAATGTCTTAAAGGAATGAAGTTTATTTAACAAAGAATAATCTTGCCATACATATTTTTATCCTGAATTGAATATCGTTTCCGATTGCGAACGTGGTACAGTAGCTTTGTGAAACATCTTTCAAGAAATAGAATGCAATCTTAGAGGAGGCACGCTGCTTTGACAAAAACCTAGGACTAACCTTTATTCCTAACCTGACATTGGTAACCTCTATGAGAACCGTTGCTGAAATCGTTGGGAAAATGGTTGAGAACGCGAGAATGTATCTCATCCCGAACGTGATTTTCTACGAAAAACAACACAAATAATCCTAACTTGGGGTACTCCTACAAAACTGGAATGGGGCTCTTAACAGTAAGCGGTCATGCTAGTGTTAGGCCGATCAATCAGAATCGAGAAAATCGACAAATTTGGAGGTATGGGAATCGGTATCGGAATCGGTATCGGAATCGAAAGAATTGGTGCCTATTTTCCAATGACAAAACGATTCTTTTAATTGTGTTTTATATTTGATTTTATTTAAAGCGAAATCTTCCATTGCTGGTAATAATGAGAATTAATAAATATTTATTGATTTTAAAATACTAGTAAAGCTAAAATCTATAGATCATTCTCCACAAGTGTAATTGTACGTTTAGAAAAACATCTGCATATTTAATGGTTTTAACATAAATCAAGGAAAATAACATCCATAGGTAAATATTTAGAGATTAATAAAGAATCGGAATCGGTAATTGTATCGGAATCGGGAAAAATATAGGAATTGAACAATGCATTGCATTACTTTCTCTTTCTAACAGAAGAGACATTGCAAGTGAATATTTGATCTATTGATAATATCATAGTAGGTGATTGATTGAGCTGGAATCTATAACCCCCCTCCATGTAAAACATTTGCAGCAAACATTCGTCTAATTGCGACAACAAACATTTTTTCTCATTTGCTGTGCAAAAAACTAAACTGAAATTCGATGAGCAAAGTGTATTTCCTTGAACTTGCCATCTGTCGAAAACAATACTGTGTGGCTGGCTCTAATATGACGATAACATGGTCGTTTTCAAGTCTAATGTAAACCAGTTCTTTTTTGAGCCGCCCTCTTAAAAACAAAAATTACACATGTTCCACCATTACTGAGAAAGAAAATGTTGTCTAATCGTCTTCCGAACTTTCATTACCTGTTATCCTTGATTGGCTTCCGAGTCTGTATAACGGCGACTCCCAAGTAAAATAAAAAAGAGGAAGTTGCAGAATTTCAAACTCGCATTGCAGCGTATGAAGTACTGAAACCTCTGTTGCATCGTTTATATGTGTGGTTTATTTTATTTCATTAAGAAAAGCATTTGAACTCTGTGATGTAGACTTCTTTTTTTCTGAATTTTTTGATGAGGATAATTATTCATAATATTTTGCATCTTCGGGAAACTCGGGAATGCTTCTGTCGAACTCGGAAATGTTTTTGTCGAATTCATGAATTTTGACGGAATTTCGAACGGTATTCATTATTTATTTCACGGGGGTAGTATGCTCTCGTCACACCAGTAATTATTGGGTAAACTAACTAATTCGCAATTGTATTTTTTACTCGACCACATTGAGTATTAAACCTTCAATTTGCAGAAGTTCACTTTTACAATTGAGTTTTTCAAATAGTCTAACGATTGCGACACGGCTCCTTGCGAAATGCCCTCCGAATTTTCGAGTTCAATAGAAGCAGTCAAGAGTTCGGCAAGATACACCTACAGGAAGTGGGACGTTACATCGACCGAAACGTTTTGACAATGACACTCATTGATGAGAACAGGAGTCCAAATAATCCAAATAATAAGAATAACCATGATTCTTATTTAATACCTGTATTTTTGAAAACTTTTTAAATCGGATATCTTTGTAAAATATATTTATGAAACAATGGGAGCCAATGATTTTGGTTTTTTATTACAGTCTATGCATCTTGACATAATAAGTGTGATAGGATCTTATTCTTTTGTTCTGGCTCTTTTATACCGTTTTACTACGAGGGAAGCATTTTTTTTCCTTTCTTTCTTCCAATTTAATTGCCTTTTTCTGGATCTCCATTTTATTTTTCTCTTACGGTAGCTGTTTATTTCCTTTTGCTAACAAAGATTACACAGATTATTTACAAGAGGAAAAGACAGCTGTAAAAACGTGATATATATTCAAGATTTATAAATTTATATCGTTGTGAATGCAGTTTAGTTTGTCCTATTGCATATGACTACTTAGTCATTCGGTTAAAAAACACACAGAGTTGATAATACAAAAGGAATATCCTAATAGTCTAATATCTTAGACTAAATAATAGATCATATGATATATGCCAACATTTGCAATCCGAAACTATAACAAGCTCACCCGAATCCAGGATGATCTTCATGTCGTAATAGATCATTTATACAATGTTATTCAGTTTTTTAAATATGCATACATCCAGTAAATGGTGTATTTATGAATAAATAGATTGAAGGCATTGGCAATGTTGTGGCAAAGGTGTTTTTCTACCGTTGTAGAAAATGGCTCTCACCAGAGAATATCTATATTTTTACAATGCAACAATTGGCCAAGCATGTAGTATCGTTGGCACATCGGAGCTGATGCGTCTACCAATAATAGCTCATCTGATACAAAGGACCCAATAAAGAGTCTTAAATCTAATATGCCACACTCTTTCAGTCAAACCTTAACTTCTGTCCTATGACCGCAGTATCGCGTCGTTGTGCTTTTTTTCATAAGTTATTTAATGGAATATGCTGTAATGAACTCATGGCTCTTGCACACCTATCGATAGACATTCTCGACTATCCCAACAAGAAGTAAACCCCCACCTCTTCACTGTTGAGATTTATAGATGCCGGAAAGCCTTCTATTCTATTATAATGTGAACAGACATCTGGCTGGTCATATCATCACGGTCTTTTTAGACATGACTCCAAATAGTAAGACATTTATGTCCAATTGGCAATATGCCTTGGTGGGGTGGAACACAATCGAAAATCTTTAATGTAAGTATTTTCTTGTATTTGTCTACTTTGTAGAGAAATTATTAGTTGCCTGGTGGAAGTATGGCACAAATCCAGAACATATCAAGTAAAGAGCTTCGTCCTCGAAAACAAATTAAGCCAGAGTTATTAGCGGGGCCCACTGCTGGTCCTAGACAATAACGACCATTGGTGACCGTGGCTAAAATGAAATCATCTGTCATCCCCTAGCAGCGTACTTTCACCTAACAATACTTGGCCTTCGGGACAAGATCAAAGTGTAGTATCTGTTCCGGCAGATGCTGCACTTAAGATGGTTTGTACCAGTCAATGGAGGGGAGACCCTCTATACTGGGACAATTATTTTTTTTTGGTAACCAGAGTGACCCCTTTTAGGGGAGCTGGTTTTTACCTCACATTAAAAACGGCCTTGTGCCTAATTTGCTCAGTGGGGGAGCAAATAAATACCATCTGTTCCGGCAGATACTGCAAGCTATGACTAGCTAGGGCTAGCTATGACTAGCAAAGACCAGATGTGGGGGCAACCCCACATGCCTGACCTTTAACCAGCTCCCATTTCCCACCTCTCGGGAGCTGGTCCCCTTTTTCCCTTCCCCCTCCCTTCACTCCTCACATTAAAAATTGGCCTTGTGCCTAATTTGCTCGGTGGGGGAGCAAATAAATACCATCTGTTCCGGCAGATACTGCATGCTATGACTAGCTAGGACTAGCTATGACTAGCAAAGACCAGATGTGGGGGCAACCCCACATGTCTGACCTTTAACCAGCTCCCATTTCCCACCTCTCGGGAGCTGGTCCCCTTTTCCCCTTCCCCCTCCCTTCACTCCTCACATTAAAAATCGGCCTTGTGCCTAATTTGCTCGGTGGGGGAGCAAATAAATACCATCTGTCATCCCCTAGTAAATTGTTATGGCAACAAGGCAAACTGATTTGCAAAGATTATCGAATAATGTGGTTAGTAGTTGAAATCCGGCGAGACTTGTTCTTACTTAGACTCTAGTGAACACCACAGGTTGTCCTCAAAGGTTGATGATAGACTGTATGAAAACTACTGGTGAAGAAGAAGAAGAAGAAGAAGAAGAAGAAGAAGAATACGATATCTTTTTTATTAGATTGTAAGGTGAAAGTACTGAATTTTGGATATTTGCACTGCTGTGTGACGCGGGCTGACCTAAGGATTATTATTATTATTATTATTATTATTATTATTATTATTATTATTATTATTATTAAATCTAAATATTTGAATGTAAAAAATGCAATAACATTTCTAATTCTTCTGATTGTTTTATTACTCGTTATTCTTGAAGTGCCGACTGCTTTGATGAGACATAATGATAATATAACGTTTACGTTTGCATCAAAATCTTTAAGAAATTTCCATCTAGATGATCCGCATTTGTCTCTTCCAAAACTTTCGTTTTGCAGGTGGTGCACTGCAAAACTGGGTTCGCTCATTACCGCTAAATTTGCGAGGTGATGGAACTCTTTTGCTTTTCTGTCGAGTAATTCTTTTACAATTTCCCTAATACGTTACAATTTAGCAGACCACTTTTTTAATAGCATACTTGTAAAATCTCTTGAATAATTTGTTTTCGAATTTTACCTTCTTTGTAAGGCTTTCTGATCACTTTTTTTTATTGGACATTTTCTCGCAGTATCGTTTTAAGAAAAAAAATTATAAGTGTAATGGAATAGGTAGAACAAAGGAATATTTGTTAGTGGTTTATCCGTCTCGATCTATCTATTTAACTGAAGAGATGAACGAGAGATGAATATGAAGAATATTTATAAAAATTATCAAAATATAACAAAGCTAAATCATAGACAAGTTTACCAGAAGGTCTAGTCAGCTGATCAGATCTACGTGTATGTTATGCGCACCAGGTTAGCTGGAGATCATAGGCAGTTGAAATTTTGACGTTGAGCAGAGCGGACGGTTTAACAGGTCGCCCCCTTTCATTGGGGAGAGGGCTAACGTGTCTCAGAATGGAGATCTAGAAGTAACCACGTAAGCAAAGATATTCACTTTCCATTCTTCTGCGATTGACACGTGGAAAGCGAATGAAAAATATATAAAACAAACTACTTTCTTGGAAGTGAATGAATATTCGTCTAAACAGGTTCCAGCCTCCACCCCAAGAACAAGATAAATTCCAGGTGGAGAAGATCAAAGACGCATGAAGGTATGTCCAAAATACATGTATCCCTCCCCCTCCCGCATATGAACAATTAGGTATGAATATATCATAAATAGACAGCAACAACATAATTCTACGGTTCAAATAGTGAAGAATCATCAACAATAGACATATAGTGACATGCATACGCATCAGGATTAACCCTCCGTCCCAAGTACACATATCGATATATGGTGCTGTGGTACGCATTACACATCAGACCACTTTGTGGTATACCATTACAAAAGGACCATTTTTAGTACCTCACCATACAACGGTCTCCGTGTTGGTACCCCCTGATAATATGCCATAAGTTTGGATTTAATTTTATAAGAGATGCGAGTGTGATCGAACAACTAAATATGTTCTGGTAACTCTGTCTGGATAGGATTAATATTAAATTAAAGAAAAATAGAAATAGTGGCTCTTTCGTTTTATTTTTTCCTTTGATGTTCTCATTCTGTGAGCAATGTTTCTGGCAAAGAGAGGAAAATTGCTGTGTTCTGAGTCAGCAAATATTCATCTAATACTTATTGAAAGTTAGTCATGAACCTTGAAGCGTATTTTTGTTTTGTTCTCTTCGTATGTTTTTTGGTCAAGTGGCTTCATGCCTTGACTGAACCGATTTCCATCAGGAAAAGGGGGAAATGATTGCCCACGTTTGCCCGAAGGTCATGATACTAAACTTCCCCTACATCTTTGTGCAAATTGCGCATAAAAGGCGTCGTATTTTCTGGTAAACCTTTTATTTCAATCTGAACCAGTAATAAGTAAAAAAAAAAATTCGATGACAACCATTTCACGAAAATGCATGTGAAGCAACCTCTGGTGCAGCTACGAATACATCTGAACATTTAATAAAGAATAGAAGTAAATAAAGTATAAAGTTGTGTTCATATTGTTGATATAGCACTCTTTCAAAGGATATCTAACAGTCACAGCAAAAGAATCTCTTTACACGAACTGTGTGGCCCTATGAACGGCTTCGTTGGTTGACCGGCTGAATTATTCGCACCTCAATCGTTTTCAGTGCTTTCAACCATTTAGATTCCCAGTCACGCGTAGCAGGTTCAAAATGTGTGCAATCATTTTTTGGGGAGGTGAGTGATCTTTTTTTTTTTTAATATATATTGGAAAATTAGAAATCCCCGGGCGAGCGTCAACGAGACGAACGAAAATCAAGCAACAGGAAAAGAGGCGATAAATCAAGTTGTTGTCTCTGACAAATGAAAAGGACTTCAGCCATTTTGTTTTTATCGAATGAATGTCGAGCAATTGCAAGCGAGGAATTGGGGAAAGATAAAAGAAAATGATTAAAGCGGTTTTTTTTAAGGTAATTGTACGGGGAATGAACGACACAAGTTGAGTGGTTTGGAAATAGGGTGGTGGAATAATTGAGGGAGAGAGAAGAAGTAGGGTGAGCAGGGGGGGGGCGTGCGAACAGAAAAGTGATAGCTATTAGAATAATGAGTAGAATATATAGACAAAATAACTGGCATGTTGGAACTGAAAAAAGTGACAGTTTGGTGGTTATCCTGTTTGGAAATAATGATCCTAAATAAGTCTTGTTTGGAATGATACGTGGACTTTGCTTATAATAAATAATAAAAACAATTACATACCTATATGATGAATGAATAGGTAAAAAAAATTAAATTAGGGAAGGGGTGGTCAGAAAAAAGGGAAACAAGCAGGGAGAGATATATGAGTTCAATAAACTGTTAAAAATGTAATGTAGTAATAATAATAACTAGCAGGATCTGTAGACATTCCACAGGGAACTAATTCATACGAGGGGCGTACAATAAGTAATACCCCTGACCCACTTCCCATAGCATACCAACGAAACTTGTCACAGTTATTAGTCTTTCTCTACATAGGAACCACCCACAATTATACATTTCTCCCATCGTTTGATGCAGCTCTGCAGACCGTTTTTGTAGAACACCCCAGGTTGGTCCTCCAACCACGACGTGACTTCAGAAATCAAGGTTGCATCATCTGGGAAACCCTTTCCTTTCAACAACAACTTCATGGCTGGGAAGAGGTGAAAGCGAGATGGTGCAAAGTCAGGAGAGTAGGGAGGATGAGGAGTATTTCATAACCACACGCCCGTGCTTCTGATCTGGCGACATGTGAGTTGGGGACCGGAGCGTTGTCCTGCAGGAGGAGACTACCTTTGCTGATCTTGCCCCGCCTCTTGATTTTGATAGCTTCCCTTAATTTCCTCAAAAGTGAAGCATAATAGTCTCCTGTAATTTCGGTACCCTTTCCCAGGAAATCTGTCATCACTACTCCGTCCTGATCCAAGAAGGCTGTGAGCATGACCTTGCTAGCGGAGGGGTGCACCCTTGCCTTCTTTGGAGGTGGTGAGCCCAAGTGCTTCCACTGCATTGACTTGGCTTTGGTCTCTGGATCATAGTGATGGACCTAGGTTTCGTCCTTTGTTACCAGTTTTTTGAAAAACTTTGACTCATCTTCTTATTGTACGCCCCTTGTATGCAATATATTAATGTTGACATTCTGTGAAATTATTGTAGCTCTTTTGTGAAAACTGCAGAACTATTTATCTAAGCTAGCAGGGACGCCCGGCCTAGCCTGGTAAAATAGGCTTAAATATGTTTGCATATATTATAGTCAATTCGATTCTTATATGTCATAAAGTTGTGATTTCAAAATTAAAAAAATATATATGCATATGATTAAGTGCATCAGCTTAAATCGAAACTGAAACTGAAACTTATGAAGAATATATATATATATATATATATATATTATTTCCATCAGTTATAACTGAAATCAAAACTTATGAAGAGCTGTTAGTAAAATTATTTATTAAAAAATAGATAGTAGAGTGAAATTAGCTATAATCGCAACCGAAACCAAAACCAAAACTTACAAAGAAGTCTTGGTAAAATTATTTATTACAATAAATTGAATGTCATGAAACAACGACCACTCAGAAGAAAACAAATGGAAGTGTGACATACAAAAGAACGCACTCGCTATCGTATTAATATATAGATAATAATAATAATAATAATAATAATAATAATAATTATAATTATAATTATAATAATATATGCATAAACGTTTCTATTGAACTCTCATACTTTCCGTTAATCTCCCGTTACCCACGCACAGTTCAAACATTTCAAAATACAACCGCTAGATACAACGCGCGGCTCTACACAAGTAGACTTCTTACTCCAAATTTACAACATGGCAAGGAAGAAGAAAAGGAAAAAAAGAAACAAAACAACACACTGAAGATGAACGCTACCTATATTTGTGATAAATTTCAAACAACTAAAATATTTGTTTATTTTCCTAATATTACGTTGTGGTTTGGTTTCAAGCGCACTTGATGCGTATTTTATATGATATATATATATATATATATATATATATATATATATATATATATATGGAGCCTTCCAAAAATTTCCAGATTTTTTGTGCACGCATTTTAAATTCTCCTAGACTCTTGACTATTCAGTATGTTATTGCTATACATCTTATAGATGATGTTCCAATTTTTAAGATTTCAGGTTCAAATGAACACCTACACCAGGAATTGGAATACTAAACCCTGATTGTCACAACTCGTGAATTTCAAAAATGCAATCTGGGCTTGAGAGCAGTTTAGAAAAACAGTATGCAGTAAAATTCTCTTTTCAACTTGTTAAAATGTTACAAAATGTATGGAATGGTTAAGACCGCTTTTGGGCCATCTTGTATGAATCAAACATTAGTTTTTGCGTGGCATAATGAATTCAAGGAAGGTAGGGAGTTTGAGGGATGAGAGGATATCTGGGAGAAGAATAAAGTCAGAACACCGGAGTTGATTGGCCAAATAAAGAATTGTATGGATAAGGGCTGGCATGTGTTTATAGAGACAATAAGTGCACAGTTTGATGTCAGTGAGGGAACTGTTCACATAATTATTCCCCAGAGAACAGAAGATACGGAAGATTTGAACAAAGTTGTCCCAAGTGTGCTCAATCCTTGGCACAGACTATTTAACCAAGGGGAGTATCAAGACAATTCCTTATCATCCAGGCTTTCGTTTCTGTGACTTTTGGTTATTCCATAAGTTTAAGAAAACCCTTACATGTGTTTATGAGACAATTGAGATGAGGAAAGAGGTTGTTAGAAGGGGCCTTGACATGCTTAGGCAAGAGGACTCCCATGAAGTTTCCAGAAATTGTAGAAACGATACAACAAATACTGTTGCCGGAGGAGATTATTGCGAATGGGACTAGCGTTTTATGTGTGTAATATCGATAAAAGTGCGCATACGAAAAAATATGGGAACTTATTTAAGACATCTCATATATATATATATATATATATATATATATATATATATATATATATATATATATATATATATATATATATATATATACCAGCGGGGTGGGGACAGGCTTCGCCGGGTCGTAAAATGCGCTCAAATTATATATTATTATAGGGTCGTGATTTCAAAAGTAAAAAATGTTATTCAGATGCCATCAGTTAGAAAGGAAAACGTAATCAAAATTGTAGCATTCAAAGCTCATGACGGCGACGTGACACGCACAGGAACTGATTAAAACTTTCAAATTCTAAATAAACTAAGATAAATGTAAAAAATGTATAACGATGTTTTCAATTATGACCCATTTTTTACCCCTTAAAAATATGTAAACCGGCCAAAGATCAATAGGAGAACGTTCCGTAAAAAGTTCAATTATTTGAGACCCATAGCGCAGCCCTGCGACGTTTAGTTTCGGCGGAGATAGAGTTTAACATATGTGGATCGACAGACAGACTTATACAGGGTGACCTAAAAAAACGGGTCCTAATTCTAATTAGGCCCCGTTTCTTAGTGTCTTGTACGAATGAAATGACACTTTAGTCATAACTAGTTTATTATATTCAAAACATCACATCAAAACACTAGTGTCTTTGGCTTTTTTTCTCTGCTCTACAGCATATGTTTTAGATGTCCTCCATTTAGCTTTTGTTTTGTTCTTTTTTGGGGCCATCCTGTATATATATATATATATATATATATATATATATATATATATATATATATATATATATATAATGCCTGCATATATGTATATATATATATAGAGAGAGAGAGAGAGACATTATATATAATTATATATATATATAATGCCTGTATATATGTATATACGCATATATATATATATATATATATATATATATATATATATATATATATATATATACTTATACTAATTAGGGCTATCACAACAGAATATTTTTCCAAATATTTTACTCACAAGTATATATTCGACATGATAAGTCAATCAACCGAGAACCACACCAGTCTATATAAAACATATTAGGTATTAACGGATATATTCTCAAGAGTCAAAACAATGAATATGCTGTTGTCACAGTTCTAATAATTATATATTGTACAAAATGACAAGTAAAACGAAAAAGGAATTGGTTTTTACACAGTTTTAAAAAAATCGTTTACGCAACTCATACTCAGAATGTCATAGTAATTTGCATTTTTTTCCGTCTACGCATGTGTTTATGATTCTTCATTGCTATATCCTGCATATATATTCATATATACATGGTATGTGCATATTCTGCTTATATAGCTATGTATATATGCTAAGAGTTTCTGTGTACGCGCGAGGAAGAGGAGGAGGAGAGAGAGACAGCTATATTTGCGATGTGATTATCCAGCAGATTCTCTTTAAATGTTACTGGAAATTAATAAGAAGACAAACTTGAACAATTAGACTACATTTTAATTATTGGGTTTAGTTTAGGTAGTTCTGTATCTCAAATATATGTCATGTGTTATTTAGGTCTTGGATTTTACGAGCGATGTTTTTGGCAAAGGAGAGTAAAATTACTGTTATCTGGGTTGGTATGTACCTATCTCTCTCTAAATTATTAAATAAAACTTTAATAGCTAAAATATGTTTGTCATTGCGCAGGCGACTAGTTCCCTACTATACTGAGAAAATACATAATTAAATATTGCAATCAGTTTTATTTTAATTACTGTGTTTATCTGCTATTCCTTATTAACATACGCTTAACATAACAAACATAATATTTTTAGCAATATTAAATCACAGTGAATGTGTTCAGATGCCTTAAAACACTCAGACGAAATGGAAATAGCTGATAACGCAAAAAAAAAAAAATCGTACGTCCTGATTTCCATAAAAAAGAGATGAAAAAAAAGTCGACGCCAACGAATTGACGTAATCGTTCGCTTGGTTGCAATTCCTTTTCGTAATTATTCGCGCTTGGGCTACTCCAAGCTTCAATAATGATCAAAACCTTTGCTCGCTCTATCGCCATTACATTGATGCCTACCCACACACTAGGATAATTATCGTCAGAGGTTATCAGTCATGGAATAACCATTTGTCCACATCGATGCCACTTATCTCAGGTGTAAAAAAAAAACACGTTTTTAATGGCCTTAATCGTTGCTTTCATTCGAATGTTTCATTTCAGGGATTATTAATAAATACAAGCAAAAGTAGGTTATCTTTTGATCGACGGCTCGTTGTCTGTTTTATTATAGCCACCCGTGGCACGACATTAAAATACATCAGATGGTGTGGATCCATTTGGTGCTTTGTAAAGTCACCCATCTGTTACGGATATTCCCAACTCCACTCTGAGTCTTGTTAAATGACATCTGCTAAAAAACAAATCCTAGAGGATAAGATTAAACTTTAATGGGTGAAGAACGAAGGTCAGCTTGTCTTTACGAGTAGTAAAAATACGTTTAAATATATATTCTTTCATGCAAGCTTTAGATTTATTATTACAGAGCTAATTCCCTATTGAATATTATACACGTGTGTGTAATACTGATTTCAAAAGTTTTTAAAAAGATGACTTAAGTGCCTTAAACTGGAATAGAAACCAAACCATTTGGCACTTCAGCCCCATTCCTTACCGTTTGGTCCATCAACAGATAGATAAGATAAATTTAAAATTAATCCGCCTTAAGATATGAATAGAATTGCGCATGCGAAAAAGTAATAGTAACATTCGTATGATTATCCATCGGATTACTGTTCTAATCCTGAGTATGATTTTCACAACGTGTCGATCGATGTAACCTCCGACCTTCTTCAGGTGTATCTTGTCGAATTCGGGAATGTTTCTGTCGAACTCAGGAATTTGGACAGAATTTCGAGCGGAACCCTTTATTTACTTCACGGGGTTAGCGTGCTCTTCTTCCGCCAGTCCTGGCTGGATAGAGGTCCTAAGTAAATCGCCAATGTATTTTTTTTGTCGCTTACATTGAGGATTGAACCCCCAACCTTCAGGAGAATATCACTTTTACAATTGATATTTCCCAATACACTAACTACTGCGCCACGGGTCCTCGCGGTTACATCAACGGAAACGTTGTGGAAATCACACACAAGAGGAGAACAGTGGTCGGATAAATAATAATACGAAATACCAATCTCCTCTATAAAAAATTCGGAAACGGAATAGTAATATGCCGGTTAGTTGAAATGAATATTTTCTATTTCATCTTTCCGACATATTTCTGTGCGCGTTATTCATCTATACAAATAAGATTTTACTCGTAATAAACACTCCCTGTATGATTACTATTTCTTGTTTAATCCGATGTTTATGAATTTAATATTTGCAAACACAACATACATCTACTCTTTTATTCCTATAGAAAAATCACTAATTAAGAGTCATCCATCCCCTATTAGTACTTTCAGGTTGATTCTTGTGTGTATATATTGTAATTACCAGGGGTTATCTTCGATTTTGTCTGACTACTGTTCCCATCTCGGATATGACTTTTACAACGTTTTAATAACGATTATAATAAGAATTCAAGTGCGAATAACTTACGACTTCTTCGGAGGAATAGCTGAAGGAACTAACGCAAACTACTACCGTACATTTAATAAACCGTTTTAGTATTTTGCATTTCACCTTGCTGACATATTTCTGTGCGCGTTATTCATCCATACAAAAAAGATTTGACTCGTTATATGCCATCTCTTGGGCATGCTTATAATTTACTGTTAATTCCACTAATTATCAATTAAATATTTTCACACAAGTACATACATCTACTGTTTAATTTATATAGTACCGTCACTAAGTAAGGGCCATCTAAGCAATGTGTAAGACTCCCTCTCTTATCAGCACTTCCACGTCCACTAAGTCTGGATACATTGTAGTTGTATGGGGGTTATCTTTTTTTTTTCGGACTATTGTTCTCATCTCGAATATGATTTTTACAAGGTTTTAATACGGGTTATACTAAGACTGTAATTATGAATAACTTAGGAATCTTTCACAGGAATAGCTGAAGGAATGAATGCAAATTACAACTGTAGATTTAATAAACGGTTTCGTTCAAAATCCACCCAAATTTGCGAAGTAGCTGATTTTTTTAGATGAGGATTGGTCATTCGTATTATTTGGCTTCATCGGACTCCTGCTCTCCCCTTGAGTGTGATTTTCACAACATTTTGCTCGATGTAACCTCCGACCTTCTTCAGGTGGATCTTGTCGAACTCGGGAATGTTTCTGATGAACTCGGGAATTTGCAGGGATTTTCTAATGGAACTTTTTATTGTCTTCATGGAAGTACCATGCTCTCATTCCGTCAGTCATGTCTGGGTAGAGGTCCTATGTAATTCGCTATTGTATTTTTCAGTCGCCCACACTGAGGATTGAACCTGCAACTTTCAGGAGAATATCACTTTTTGCAATAAATTTTTCTGCAAAGACCCATGGCACAGTGGTTAAAATATATTTAAGCAATACATGTAAGATGGGACGAGTAGTTGGAATAACAAATTAACAACCTTCATCTAAACACTACTGAAAGATCTTATCCATGTGTTAAATAATATATGTCCACAAAATGGCATGACTTGAAATAGAATATGATCCATAAGTTTAGCGCTGATGTATTAGTTAGCAGGAATTTAAGAACAAGGTAGGGCAGCACAGTTTTAGAATCGTAGTATTTGAAAGAGTGTATACTTAGTTTTTAATACTAATTTTCCAATATTCTCTTACTATACAGGATGCCACTACGTGTCAGCCTAGCATCTATGGTTTTAAGTAATCTGTCTCGGTTGCATTTCACACTGAGATCGGGTGAGAATGTTTGAGTCACTAAGAAAAATAAAATCAACATTAAAATATTTTCTGCTTACTACAACTTTTCTTTCTCTCTCTTTCTGTTTCTTTCCACGTTCAGTTACGTGTTAATAGTATGGTATTCCTACTTTATCTCATAGCTACCCCTATTTGTCAATATAAAAAAAGAGGAAAGGAATGTTTTAAAGATGGGGGTAATACGTAGGAAGAGAGAGAAAGTTACAATAGATGAGTCTTTTTGCTGACGATCTTTGTCAATTTAGAAACATGCGGAAGAGAATTATATGAAACCAACTATAATGCCCCAGTTTAACTTTCTAAAAGTAGAAGTATCTGAAGAAGTATGGCGGCATCTTTTATTACAATTATACCAAGACCCACGTTTAATACTAATATTTTAATGTTAATATTTATCATGAAATGAATCCAACTCAAAAACAATTACAACCGTAACTATCCCAGAAACGGACCATATTTTCATATGAGACGCCATTAGTAACAGGAAATAGATATTATATTTACTACGAGGGTCGTGCATAACCTACAGTTTCTTACTTTTTTAAAACTGAATAAGTTAAAAAGTTAAGAAGACCAGAGTGGTAATATTAAATAACACGACCTTTTGTGCGCCAGAATTTATGTTTGTACACGTTCTTTCGTTTGTATTATCTGTGCAATTCTGCTAGTGATTGACGATGGTTGTGTATGGGTGACCGAAACGCGCTTTTCTATACGAAGGTCGTTCCAAAGTAAAGTCTCCTATTTTTTTAATTGAAAAAGTTAAAGAGCTACGGAGACGGAAGTGATAATATTAAAATGAGCAAACTTTTGTGCTCCGGTAATTATTTTTCTACATAGTCACCATCATTCTCTATTAACTTTTTTCAGCGATAAACGATTGATATTCATCAGGCTCCTGAGATTTTTCATACAAAAAGTAAATTCAAAAAAGTAAAGCTTAACATTTTTCTCTCAAACACGTGAAGAGCTACGAAAACGGAGTGGTGCCATTAAAAATGAGCGTTTATATCCCAGAATACATTTCACTACATAGTCACTACTATTCTCATGGATTCGTACTAGGAATTCGATGACGCGTCTCTGCTTCTGGCACACACGTCCATTACATGAGTTGCTTACATAAATTATCACACCCTAAACATCTGCAACAGATAGATAAGACTTTCAGTAAATTCACATAAGTTTACATATTATAGTAAGGCAATTTACGCTCCCATTTTATCAATTCGGACGAAATAAAAAAAAAAAGCTATTCCTGTTGGAAAGCCCCTTGTACGTCCAAAGTTATTCTGTAAGATTAATATATTTCTAGTTAAGGAAAAATAAACAATAAAATGTGTTTGGAAAAAAATAAAATTAATATCAAATGTAATGTTTATGTATACTTTACCAATATCATTGTCCCAGTTCGGAAACTTAAGGAACTGTGGTCTAACTCGTGCTTTAATATTGGCTTCCGTTTTTGTCCATGGTAGATGGCAGGTAATGATTCGATCTAGTTTTCTTCCCTATTAAACTTTCACAACAAAAACTCCTATATGTACAGCCGCTATCAATAATATTCATATCTCCCTCCTTCTGCCTAAAACTAAACGGAACTTCCGGAAACTATGTTATTTTTCTAGAACTGCTCATCCCTGAAACACAATTTGGCTGGACTGCTTCCCAGTTTGAGACAACATTCTCGTTTTCAAGTCCAACGTAAAAAATAATCAATCTTGACGGTGTCATTTCTCTGTCAACCTTATATTTATTAAACTTTATCCTCGAATGGGCAGTCAGCCTTGATTATTAATGACTCTTCTGTAAAAAAAAAGTATGGTAATTCTGCCCCTAAGGGTTAAATAGAATATGCCTTGAGTATTACACGGAATTATAGCATGTGACGAGATTCCATGTGGTTATAGTTGACGAGTATGTAGTAATCCATTTGTTCCAATTATTTCTGCGTCCATTCAATAAGTTGAAGTTGCAAGTCATTATCAGGACATATTAACCAATTTTTGTCTCTCACTCACTTTTCTACTCATCTCTTTTGTCTTTTTCGTTATATCTAAGTAATGTCTGTAATTACCAGTATTAATAAACACATAGGTTATTTTAAATGACATTAGACCGAAAAATCTGCTTTTTGCCATATTAGTGCATTGGTATGTTATGCTTGCATTTATTCAAAATGCAACATACATTCTTCAAGGTATAAGTCATCATTGACATCGATATTCTGCTCAGAACCGTTAATCATTTGGGTATAGGCAAAGTACCAATATTTGAATAAATATGTTCCAAGCATGTTTTTTTAACAGCATCATATGACGCAAATGACCAAATATTCCTAAAATACTACATTGATCTGAATAGACAGTAGTCATTTGGGTCAACGTGTGGAGAATATGATGGTTGCGGCACAACTTATACACAGTTCATTTATCCAATATTCTTAATGTTATCACAGGTAGTATGTACGTAATTCCTATTATATACGTACAGGTAACTAAGTTTATTTTATTAATATGTGTCAACCCTCTCATGAGTTTCTTCATCTTCAATAAGCTATCCTACATTCTCATTAATAATTACATTGAGAGCATTGCCAGGACCGGTGCGAAGAATGTAGGTTCTCTCTACTGTGCTAGAAAGCTACTAACGCTCAAAAGTATCCTGTAACTTTATAAGGCCACCATTCGCCCACGTATGGAGTATTGTTGTCATATTTGGGCTGGTGCATCTGCTACTAGTCTCTCGCTCCTAGACAAGGTTCAAAAGGGAGGCACCAACCTGATAGGTCCTGAACTGTCATCTAAGCTTCAGCCTCTTGCCCATCGACCAAATGTAGCATCCTTATGCCTGTTCTACAAGTACTTTAATGGTGAATGCTCCGACGAACTGCAAGCACTCGTATCCCCTCGACGTAAATACCCCCGACAAACCCGACAAGCAGCTAAATCACACCCCTTCACAGTAGAGATCCCTAGATGTAAGGGAGCCTTCTACTGCAGTAGTTTCTTCTCCAGAACCGCTAGGCTTTGGAATTCCCTTCCGGGTTCCTGCTTCCCCAACTGTACTGACATGCAGAAGTTCAAGTGTAACGTGAATCGACATCTTGCTGCCCAACTTTCCACATAGTACTCCTGTAGATCATGTCCCTGATAGTATCCCCCTACAACAAAGTGGCAATGCGTATTGTTTGAGGTGAAAATGTAATTAAATATAAAACATAAAAAATAATAATTAATCTCGATCTGACTTCGGCTTTGAGAAAAAAAATGTGTACAAATAAGAAATTTCACTTAATGTACACATTCTTTCTTCAACGTAGTAGTCCGAAGGTTGCTCAAAAAAAGACACGAAATCATTATTATACAAAGATTCGCCATATCTCTCTTTTAATCTATTCTTTTCTCCCTTTCTATGTTTTCACTTAAACTTCTTTTTCTTATTTCAGATCAATATTTTATTCCCTTTCTACTATTACCTCCATTTTATTAAATTCTTAAGTAGCTGAGTAATTTCTTCCACGTAGCCTTTATTTCCATCTCATTCCTGCGTTTTCCGTATTTTTGTTCTTGTTCTCGGATGTAAGGTTGGGGTTGATGTGAGGAATAGTTTACGGAATCTTCCACTGTTGAGCTGTTGTTCCCTAATGTAACCCACGTTCTTTCTTGTTACATCAACTCATTTGTCGTAAGAGAAATTTAACAATTGTGACATCAGTCAATCAAGCACTCCCTCCGTCTCTCTCTCTCACACACACACTCTCTCTTTTTCTCTCTCTCCCTCTTTCTCTCTCTCTCACACACACACGCTGTATCTCTCTTTCTCTCTCTCCCTCTTTCCCTTTCTCTCTCTCTCTCTCTCTCTCTCTCTCTCTATTTTACCGTATGGTAATAGAATCAGTGACAATAAAATAGGTTCTTCAGAAAGGAAGTCGTGGGTTTTCTACCATAAGATTAGATGAAAAGGAAACTTGTATTTCTTTTTTTTTCTGTTTTGTTTTATGCTTTAACGGTGTTTTTTTTTTTTTTTTGCACCCTGACTCCAACCCATCCACAGTTTCGTATTTAAAACAGGTTCAATTCAAACTCAACTTTTTATATTCATTATATTAATTATACCCAATAAAGGACACGTCATTGAACCTAAAACGATGATATTATTATTTACTCACTCAGGGTTATTACACAGGTCATCATCATTCATTACTTGGTTGTGTTCCAACAAGTCTTTTCATTTATTCAGTCGTTTACACGTCTATCGAGAACTACTACAAATTATTCTTCGTTATCTTCACATTGAATTTCCATTTATTTCTCGCTGACAACGAACATTTTTCTTCGTTTGGTTTTGGATGGAAATAAACCTCTACACGACTCTTATAACTTTTACACTGTTCCAGCAAATGTTTTCTTAGTGCTAATTTCTTTCATTTGTTTTATAATCCTTGGTTCTCCAGGATTATTTCCTAAAGTTTCAACCTTAGTTAGTACAAGCACATAGTTGTCTGTCAGTAGTTTATATTATATATACGGTGGTGTTATCTATATGATTTCATGGCACATATCACGTGACTGATTTGTATATAATCATGTCGGTTGGTTACGACATGCGAGTATTTCCCTTAAATATTCATCTGTTTTGTTCATTACGGTCTACTTTATTATAACCTTAGTGTTTACTTTCATACAAATCGCTTTCTATCTTTTTTCTAAGTTCGCCCTGCCTGTTCCTTGTGTGCTTAAGATTATTGCTATTACTAGCAGGGAGATCTGGCGTTGCCCAGGATTGAATGATGAGCAACGAATATCTCACACAGGTAATTATAAGTGATTATTTACTGACAACAACCTGTCGCGTTCTCTGGACCCTAGATGACAACAAGTCTCCTCGGATTAACAGTCACGTCTGTCTACACCGTTTACAAATGGATATGCATTATCGCAACATCCGGTTGTTTTTTTTGATTTCTCCCTATCAATGATCATTGATCTTCAACTGAATTCGGGTAATAAGAAGCCTTCCCAAGATCTCAGTCTTAACTGCAATAATTCAATGATGGCCTGGTTAATGTATTCTCTGCTCGTCTTTCTATTTTCCTTGACTTTTCTCAGCTTAGTGTAATTCCAGTCAGTGCCGACACTACACCTTTTTAAAGTGGGACGTACTTAACATTTCGCGTTTTTTTCGGGTTTTCTTGGTTTGTTGTCGCGTTTTGTTGTTGTTGTTATTATTATTATTATTATTATTATTATTATTATTATTATTATTGTTGTTGTAGTAGTAGTCTCAACCTTTGGGGGTTTTTATTTGGATTTTCTTTCATAAACATCAGGTCAATTCCTTTGAATTTAGACATTCAAGCTGTATTAACACTATCGCCGTTTCCAACGCGCAAGCCTTTTGCACAACTGTAAAAGAGATTGTCTTGTCAATCTGATTAAGCGATTTATAGTGGCTTTTTTGTCATGGCCCCAAGCTTTTCAATAACAATGGGAATCACCTTGACTGTCATTATTATTATTATTATTATTATTATTATTATTATTATTATTATTATTATTATTATATTATTGTTGTTGTTGTTGTTATTGTTATTTTTGATGTTGTTGCTGCTGCTGCTGCTGCTGCTGCTGCTACTGCTGCTACGACAAGCGATAAATTATATATCATTACGAGCGTGAGCTGGAAGTATATTCTTAAAATGTAACGTAATATAGTTTGAATTTGTAAAAGATATTCATACCTTTGATTCTACATTTAAGCCTATAGAAACTCTAAAGGAATTTGCGTGATTCTAATGGTATATTTTTAGTAATATTGTAGACCGGAGGACGGTGTGAACTGTTCATGAACAACCTCAGCGTATTGTTTTTTGTCAGAGTTTAACTTCAAAATATGGCAAACGTGTAAATAGCTAGTAACAAAAGACATTACCTTAGATATTCTTCGAAAAAGGAGCGTTCCAAAAATTATGTCTCCTATTTTTATTCCGCACGAGTGAATCACAGGGGATTGCACATTGCACTATTATGATGACTGAAATCATTCATTCATGTCGTCTCTCTGTTACAGATATCGAGGTTGTGAGACTACGAAAGCAACCATGTCATGGCTGTGTGTGAGAAGCAGAGATGTGTCAGTCCTGTCTCTATTCACCTCTGTCATGATAACGATTTTTACTAAAATCTTGGAAAGTGCTTATTATCCATTTAATTAATTAAAAAGGAAAAGTAACTGGATACATTACTTTACAGTTCTGAGACGTTAAAGCGAGATAGATACAATTATATCTCAAAAGCAGAACCGTCAAATAATTTAAGATATTACACGAGAAGAAAATGGGCAATTCTTTTAGCAGTTAAAAGATTTGGAACGCAACTGCATGCGCAGATACTGTGTTATAGACCGGATATGGCCAAATGACACGTAATAGATAAGCTGATAAAATCATTCTCTTTTTTCTCAACGGCAGAACAACAACGAGAAGGAAGAGACAACACGACTACCTAGCATAGATTTTGGGAAGCCTTGAACCTAATTTTGTTTTATTGCATACTGTGATCATTTTTGACGTTATTCATACTACTGCTGAACATAGACACTGTTCCGGCTGAAATCGTGCGAATATAACAAATAAAACGAGAAAACAAATCAAATAATGCTTATTGGGTTAATATCTATGACAGAATAAGGGGCTAGTAATAAACAGAGACACGCATAACATTGTTGGCGTGTCTGTCGAGCATTCATGTTTAAGTTGTAAGTCGGTGTGTGTGCAGTCACGAGAGTACGGATTGCACAAGCCTCTACAACGCTACGGTACAGTCGCATTTTGCATATTAGAATATTTGTGCAGAAGGATTTTTTAAGAGATTTTATTTGTTGATTATTTTTCTACCAACAGATGATACACCCCTGACCTTCCAACATGTGAGTTGATGCACATATTTTTAGAGTTTCTCTCCTTGTTTCCAAAATGCAAGAAGGTTATCTGATACTATTTACATGAGCGCGAATAACAACTAATCCATTCAACGCCTTGGTGCACTCTTCATCAGACAAAGTTTGGGTGTAAGGTTCTAGCTAATTAATTTCTTCCGTATATTCATGTACTACTAAAACTTTTCAGACTACTATTCTCATCTTTGAATAGTTTTTACTGTTTATATTACGTCACGAGACGGTAATATTTCACACCAGATGCCAAATTACTCGAGATGAATTAAAATCTTGTCACTATTGTAGTAAAAACTTTATAATAAAAACTCGTTTACTGAACATCATTATCAATAACTTTCTTCGCTCTAATAATGCTTATTTTGGTCAAACATAGACCAGCATATAGTATTATCTTTTTCGGTAATTATTTATATATGGATGAGTTTATTTGCTTCGGGATAGCGCGCGGACTATATTATGCGCCAATAGAAATAAAATATCCTTTCGGAAAAAAGAACAAACCTTAATTATATCGTCAGCAGTTTGGAATTTTTCTCGAGATGCAGAATGGAACAGGCTATCAGGCGTTAACGGGGAAATTACGGATGAGCTGTCCGAGACATAGTTATTAGAATTTACCATATATTTGATGCTTAATATGCTGGGCCGGAAAGTTGAGAGATGGAAAGAATGTGTTCGTAGGGATGTTGGGAGATTTAAATTTCTATTTCTGCTACTGTTTTTGTTGTTGTTGTTGTTATTATTATTATTATTATTATTATTATTATTATTATTACTATTATTATTATTTTTTTATTATTATTGTTATTATTATTATTGTTGTTGTTGTTGTTATTATTATTATTAGTAGTAGTAGTAGTAGTAGTAGTAGTAGTAGGATTATTATTATTATTATTATTATTATTATTATTATTATTATTATTATTGGTATGGGGACGTAAAATGTCAATAATCAATGAACTTATTTAAAAAATGTGACTTTTGGGATTTATGATAATTTCTCTTTCGATTAATTTCCACCTATTAAAAATAATTCATTTCTTTACATGTGAAATAACGTTTAAGACGGATTAAAATTGTATATCAAATATACTAGTAGATCGGCCGGCGTTGCCCGATTGTAAAATACGCATAAATGTTATATTAAAATTAATGCAAAAAATCTTACTTATTATAAACAGAAATACTGTAGATATTAAACGTAACGTTAAATTCGTTTAAAAAATTTAGTAAAGAAAACGGAAAGAAACTGAGACATGTGCATGCGAGTATTATGTTTTTTGAAACGGTTAATTCTTGTAAGAAAATACTCGGGCTGAGAGCAAAACCAAAACCTAAAGACAGTGAATCAATTACAATAACCATTAGGCCAGCTTGACAGGATCATTAATAAGTGTTATCAAACCTACTTATTCTTAACATTAGGAATATAAAATAAAACGATTCACGCATGCACATTCGTGAAACAGTTAAGTTAGCAAACTGATAAAAATTCGATGACTCCCCGCATGCAGCTTTTCAATTTTGACCCCTTAGTACATTTTAGTCCTGATGTAAACCGCTTAAGATGTTTGCGCATGTCTGAATACCCTATATACCAAATATTATCCGTCTCTTCTTTTTAAATTACACTGCATTTTCTTTATATCTATGCTTTGCCTACCTAGAAGATTATTATGTCCTATATATCGACTGTTTATGTCAGCTTCTTTATTTACTAGAATTTCAACTTTATCTGATAGGGTGGGGAATCTTAAGACTTTTCTTTACATTCTCTAGACGATGAAACTTAAATGTTCTAAATAAGAATGCATCTTCTCCACCCTAAAGAAAAAGAAACTAAAAACGTCATTAGTTACACAAAATGTAATGATATTTACTCGGCGTTTTTTAATCTAATTTTGTTTAGTTTGAATTGCATGAATATAATCGAGTTCTATTTATTCTAAAATGTATAAATAGCTAGGCTGCACGTGACCCGTTGTGTCAGTATATGTAATAGCTAGCTATGGAATAGTGAGTATAGTCGTTATGAAAAGAAGATATTTTTTAAATATAAATAGATCAATAATATGTATATATGTTTGATACATAACGGGAACATTTGTGCGAAAATATATTAAAATGAAAAAAATATATAGATAGATTTCTTTTAGTCATTTTAACATTAAACCAAATTATACCCCCTGTATGTGTGTGTGATTATCTTGACTTGGTATATATGTATGCGGGTGTGTGTGTGTGTGAGAGAGAGAGAGAATGAGAGAGAGAAATTATGTGTTTATGAATGTTTTATCATTTTTTTGTGATGACAAGGTGCAGCGAACTAAGTATTATCTTATCGATTCAATACAGAGATAGGTATCCTTAGTTATTAGTCGACACCATACTATATTGCTCTACAAGTATAGCATAAAGCACTTATATGTCAACGGCTATAAGCTTTGAACGTTTTGAACAGGATTAAACGTCCATTGTTACAATAATAATCTAACTTTAAAATTTTAAACTCTCAATTACAAAATCTAATTCAATAAAAAATACTTTAAAATAGGTTTAATCGTAAAAAACATAAAAGTAAATACGTAGAAAATAATTGCTATTGCGTTTGTTTACTGTTACTATGAGAAATTCACTGTAAATAATAAAGAGGACTGAAATAACGCGTTAAATGGTTTCATTAATTCCATTTTCTGAAAATTATTATTGATTAGATATTTATTTACCAGACTCTGCAAAAAAAAAAAAAAATTAATTAAATACCAAAAATTCAATATTTAAAGATTTTTAGAGGTTGCTCAGTATATAACGCAACGTAAGTAGATATAGAAGTTTGTTGTGGTTTAACGATGAAACTTATTATAATTTAGTGTCATTCTTGTTACGCCTCGTTCACTCTGCCCTTACGGGGTGCCATGCTTCACTTGTTTGCTTCGTTGTTGTTTACTAACGAAATGTGTACACTAGTATATACTAATGATCATTAATTATTTGGAAAATTGGTGCTGTTGTTTTTTTTTACGAATTCTATTACTTAATCTGAACTGCAACAACAAAGCAAGTATTTGTTGATGTCTCTACATGTAGATATACATTCTTTGGTTAGCGGTGGAAATTGAGTAGAATTTTCTTATGTCAGGGGGCGGCTAAACAATATCTTGTTTACAATTGACTTTAAAATGACAACGCTATAGTTATCTGTGAAGTACTCCTGCGGTAAGGTATTTTTTACAGACACTTAATTCTGAGAAAAAAAAACTCTGCTCATAGTAGGTTTGTTTAGTTTTAGGCACCGACAGAGAGTATGGGAAATTATTAATTATGGATGAACGAGCGTTTGTTGTGAATGTTTTGCAGGGGGGGGGGCATATATTGAAATTTAATTTTGCATTTGCACTGAAAATAATGATAAAGCAGAGATAGACTCGCAACGCAATTAATAAAAATAATAATACAATGTATAATGATGGAATCTCGATTTACGCGAGAAAAACACGCATACTTGACGTTGTCGCATAATGTTATTAATATCTAAGACTAATTAGGAAATAACACCTGATAATGTTATATATATCTGAGCTTTGCTCTTATTATCAATCTTGTAATTTCGTTAGTATTTTGAATTACTTTTTTTTATTTCAATTTGGAAACCAATCGTTGTAACTCAACCGGAAGCAAAAGTCGTTTGAGTTCAAACAGCTTTAAGTATTCGCCCTGGTTTCTCAATCAACTCAAAATAAATAAGTTCCCGGACCAAAAGCCCGTGTAATTCTTATGGCTCACTGAACAATTCCAATTATATATAAAGCTTCGATGCTGAATACTTCGCAAGAATTTCTTTCCACGCAACCAACTCTGAAACACCTTGCAGCGTAGAACTGTGTCAAAGTGAGAACTTAATGAGAATTTGGGTTCAAACAAGTTCAGATAAACACATGTAGGTACCTGTGGGCGATTAACATTGAGTTGACCTTTTTATTGCATTAGAAGGAAGGAAAATGTAGAACAAATTTAAATTAAAACTTTACGGGCGATGAAAGAACAGAATGTTACATGGCAAAAATTTATATAAATATAAATAAAAACAATATATTCAGATTTGCTCGCTTATTTTTTCAGCAGAAAATTAAACATTTTAGAAGAAAGAAAATACACGCGAATACAAAAAATATTATAAATTAAAAAAAAGGGATTATGGGGCGTTAATTATAATATCAAATAAAACTATAAAGGAAAGAGAAAAAACTTAAAAGAAGCAGTTTGTTTTTGTAAACCCGGAAAAACGCTGGAAACCATGTAATTTATTTTATTTTTTGTAGAAAAAACAAAAAAAAAACGAATTAAAAACATGGAGAGAATTTTTAATAAAAACATCTAATATGAATGAAGAAGAAAAGCTTTTAAAACGAACCGTTCTAAACGCCGCTGGATATTTTACAACTTCTTTAAAAAATATATGTTGCAACTTATTTTTACAAATTGTCGTCAGTCATATATTTTAATATATATATATGTGTTTGTGTGACATGATAAAAAATAATATTAAATGGATTTCGGATCGATTCTTATGAGCATCATTTTCAAAAACAAAAGAATTCTGTAATTAAAACTGTCACACTTGTAATATATACCTATATATATATATATATATGTACATATATATATGCATAATACATATAATATATATTTAAAATATATAATATATATATATATATATATATATAATATGTATAATTTGCAAAAGTACCCGTCGTTGACTGGATTCAAAAACAGCCTACAATAAATGGACTCTGATTTATGAAAGTATGATAGGTTATGAAAAGGAAGGATTGTAAATTTGGGTTGAATTTGGGGGTATCAAAACCAAAGCAAAATATTATGAAAGTAAAAATAAAATAGATAAACCCCATAGTTTATTATACCATACCTGTTCACACTGAAAGAATTATTACAATATTCTGTGGATCTATATTAAAAAAAACCTTGTTAAACTTTGTGATATATTTCCATTCTATTGAGGTCAGGTGCGAACGAACACGCCATGATTTTATCATACAATATTTCATCAAGCTGAAACATAATTGTCAAAGTATACTTACGCATATAGATATGAAAAGTCTTTATTAAAGTTTGTGCCTATTTCAATTCAGGTGCAAACGCAGACCCTACAATTTTATTATACCATCCCTATTCAAGTTGAAACATACTTATCAAAGTATTCTTATGTACATCTATATCAAAAACACCTGTAAACGTTTTTTTTTTATTTTTTACTTTTGTATTACCATATTTTGTGGACCAGGCGTGAACGCAGACCCCACAATTTTAATGAACCACTGTTCTTCCAGATCAAACATACCTATTCCTGTGTCCCGATACATCTTCTATCATTATATGTAATCAGTTTTTTTTTTTAAATAGCCAACCATATAGCAGCTTATTAATGACCAGACACACACACACGCATTCACCTTCCTATTATATATATATATAAATATATATATATATATAATACATATATTATATATAATATATATAATATATATAATATATACTATATATATAATATATATAATATGTATATATATATATATATATATATATATATATAATAAACGGGATAAGACATTGATAGAATTCAGATAAAAAATCCTGCATTTCATTTCCTCTGATGATATGAGCCATTGTTGAAAATCCATGCATTAAGGAAATTAAAATAACCCCTTCTATATATTCCGTTTGTCAAACAATAAATTCTTAAATCGAATATATGTCTCTATATGTTGTTTTTTCAGAATTTAAAATTCAACCACGAAACTTATAATATATACATATATATATATATATATATATATATATATATATATATATATATATATATAATATACATCCTGCCAGAATTATAGGCAAATCGATATTTTTGTTCTAACTTCGATAGTTTTCAATGAAAATTCTTGAAACTTCGCACGTTATACGGCAACACTAACGCATGCGCAGATATAAAAATTTAAGCGGATCTGCACAATAACGAGCAAACGGAAGCCATTTTGGTGACTTACAGTTTTTTTTCCGTATGCCAACTTTATATGCAAGATGGGACGTAAAGGTTTTTTAAGTCAAGCTGAGAAATCTAAAATTGTTCAAAGGCTCCATAGATAGATTTCCACCTTAGAAATTGCCCAATAATAACCCGTGATCATCGTAACATCAAAAAATATCGTACTAACCATAAACTTTGTAATGGACGTTCTGACAAAGGGAAAATTCGTAAGAAATCATATATGTCACGTTGAACAATGAGCAAGATCAGGAGAGAAGTTCGCCGTAACTCAGTTGAAGCTAGCAATCAAGTTTTTGAAAAAGCTGGCGTTCCTGATTGCCCAAATGAACTCGTTGACGTATACTGAGGAGATTTTAAAATTTGGAAGCCAGAACTCCGCCCTCAATTGAAGGATATCCACAAGAAAAAAAGGATGGAGTGTGCAAGAGATCACATGAAGGTGAATTTTCAAACATTTTGTTTACCGATGAGTGCCCAGTGACCCTTGATTGACCCGACGGGTGAAAGGGAGTTTGGTAATAATAAGGGTCTACGTCCTCAAAGGATCAGTCGTCAACAAAGAGGTGGTGGTGTGATTATCTGTACTGCAATTATTGGAAATCAGCTGGTAGCACTATCAGAGTTGCAGATGGGGTGGAAATTACCGCCAAACTCTACATTGACTTCATTAAGTAACATTCGGAACCCTGACACAAGAAGAAGAATTTGCCATTCCGGAAAAAGACGGTATTCATGCATGATAAAGCACCGTCTCATTCTGTAAGGATAGCCACTGAATATTTGGAGTGAGTTTTGCAAGACATGTAAAAATAATGCGATGGTCAGCCTGTTCTCCAGATTTAAATTCCATCGAAAATCTGTGGCGCATATTGAAACAAAATATATACTCCGGAAGAAGGCAGGACAACTCCAAGGATGACATCTGGAATGCTATTCTGGCTGCTGCCGAAGACATTTTATCAGATGAAATCGAAAGTTTGACATCTTCAATGGACCAAAGGCTTTTTGCTCTTGTCAATAAAAATGGCAATTATAGAAGATATTGATTGTACTATGAAACCATATTGAAGTCGTTTGTTCTTTATTATTGTTGTTCTTAATTAACATAATAATAATTTGATGATCTTTTAGGACTTCACCATATTTTAGCATTGGTTTGCATATAAAGTTGGCACGATGAAAAAATACAAA
>NC_136483.1:178194571-178267071 GCF_053919585.1 Euprymna scolopes
CATATCTATCTGCGAAAGTATACTTTGCTAATTATGTTTCAGTTTGTAAGAAATATTGTATATCATACTTTCATAAATCAGTCCATTTTCTGTAGGCTGTTTTTGAACCCAGTCAATGATGGGTACTTTTGCTAGTATATATATATATATATATATATATATATATATATATATATATATATATATATATATATATACTGTATTAACAAAACCAAGACTTCAAAAAAGGAATTGACAGCAACAAAAAGTGTATTTCATTGTAAGTTAAGATTGTTCCAATACCAGTTGGACAATTTCAAATATTATGGCCTTTCAAAATTTTCACATAACCAGCACTACTTCAGACTTCTTGAATAAAAAACACTTTGACAATAGAACATTGTTTAAAGAAAATTCCCTTAACGGAAATGAAGCATGCGAAAACATTTACCCTGGAGGCATACTCCGTCATTTTTACTTCTTGATTATATATATATATATATATATATATATATATATATATATATATATTACTTCTTGATTTTATATATATATATATATATATATATATATATATATATATATATATATATATATATATATATGGCTCTTTGTCTCGGCAGCCGTGTCAAACGCATAACTTATTTTTCTTTTATTAATATTATTGGAATTTTCCCCCCTTTTCCTTGTACATATTTGTGAATTATTCCATGGATTTCCGCCGTTTGGATTATTTTAGACCATCTTCAAATTACGTGATTTCCTTGGATTTTTCTTGTGCGAATGGGAATTTAATTAACTTTCTTGGATTTATATTTTTGGATTTTACCGTCATTGGATAATTTACCTTTCAACAGACAATCCATTTACGTGAAATCTCCTTTTTCTTCACAATATTCCCTCAACTTTACTTTTTGTTATTAAGTAAGTTCTTTGACTTACTTGCAGTTTCATCAAATACTTTTATATGCAAAATCCGATCCTGCATTTTGTTAATTCCTACCCTCTGATGAGAAGGAAAGTATTTCTTCGAAACTCCGCGGATTAAGGACTATCCACTTATTAAGTGTTTCCTTTTCAGATTAAATATGTTTTTAACTCTTTTTCAAAGTGTTTTTTAACATGCTTTATTAAGTACTTGCTCTTATATATATATATATATATATATATATATATATATATATATATATATATATATGTATATATATATATATATATATATATATATATATATATTAGTTATGCATGTTATTCTTGTGGAATAATTTATGTAGAGATGACTGTCGAAACCGGCTTTATGTTTTTTTTGTTTTGTTTTTTTACACAGTGGTCACCACTTATCAAGGCCCGGAAGCCACGCAGAGATAAGGGTTATTGCAAGTGCATTACATTAGTGTGGAGATTTGATGAAGTGTTTACTTAAGGGGGCGGTTCATTAAGAATTTGTTAACGTTGGACTTGAACACATCCAAGTTGTAGTCAGGTGGGAAGCAGGCAGACGGAACAGAGTTCCACAGGCGTGCAGTTCTTAGAAAGAAGCTTTGTTCATGGAATCCACGTTTTGATTTAGGCACAGATAAAGAGTGGGGGAAATTTTTCACAGTGGATTAAGCTAGACGGGTGTTTTTCGTGAAAGATGTGCGAGGGGGACCAGAGATTGAAGTTCAGACGAGCACCTGCCATGGAAATAACGATAAAACAAGGATAGGCTCGCAACGTCTCTTCTGTTGGAGAGAGGTTGCAGGGTAGAGAAAAGGACATCCCCCCACTAAGCCTCGAAGTCTATTTTGTACTCTGTCAAGGCAGGATAGGCTGTTTTTAGCTGCTCCTGCCCAGATATGGCAGCAGTATTCCATCCTTGGACGTATGCGTAGAATATCGAAAAATAGTTACTTTTCAACTCTATTCCGAGCGCATTAACGATTTAGACTGCAGTCAAGGTCTACGGATGAGATCAGAAATAAATTATTTATCTGCTAATAGGGCTGACAATTATATTAAGCCATCAAAATAGTGTTCAACAGAAAAAGATCCATTCATAGCTCATATATGCGAGAGAGAGAGAGAGAGAGAGAGAGAGGGTGAGAAGAGAAGTCTTGTGTTTATTTTACTTCTTTAAAAGGAAGAGGAAATTAACAAAAAAACGTATTTGCTACTGGGTTGAATACTGGGGGGGGTGCACTCATTTTGGCAAATTCATCATTAAGCATTGTTTCTAAAAAATAGCAATAGTTAATGTCAGCTTGTTACCCTGAAGGAAGGAAAAATATTTTTTAAAGTACACATAAATCAAGTAAAACAATTCTAAACAAAAAAAATGCAATATCAAATTATAAACATGTATAAATTATAAACAAAATATAAAAATAAAACATTTTTTTTTAAAAAATCAAATAAAAATATCTAGTTCAGAGAAATCCAAATAAACGCGGCCAGAAATAAATTATATATGTTTGGGGCACTGAGACTTCATCTGAACCAACGACCTCTTACGCTCACCGACGTACTTCTTTTAATGCTCCAATGTTTGTCTTCTCACCCCCTAGTTTTGAAACTCTACTTTCCCTCGTATCGACCTCTCTCTCTCTCTCTCTCTCTCTCTCTCTCTCTCTCTCTCTCTCTCTCTCTCTCTCTCTCTCTCTCTCTCTCCTTCATTCTGACAATTCTATTTCTTTAGAATTATTTGTCGGAGCAAATAAGAAATCCGATCATGTATCGCCCACGGATTTCCATTTCAGAGTCAATTTCACCGAAGATTCTCGTGTTCATTAGACTATCTATCTATCTATCTATCTATCTATCTATATATATATATATATATATATATATATATATATATATATATAACATAGGGGCGGTAGAGAATACAGAGAGGCATATAAAAATGTGTGGATTGGATTTGGAGACGTAAAAATATGGGTCGAATTTGCATGCGTATCCAGTGAGGCGTATGACAATCCACGTGTTTCCGACTCAACTCCGGGCCAACATTAACCGATCTAGCTAAGTCAACATCTCTTTTGGGTGAGAAACGTTAAAATCTGGGGCACCTGCTGGTGTTAAATGGTCACTCGGGCATGAACCTGATCAAAACAACAGTATTTCTGTTTACAGAAATACTTTCTTCTGTTTCTATTCTTTTGGTTTCTGTTTCTTCTTTTTCTTCTTCTTTTGATTATTATTATTATTGTTATTATTATCATATTATTATTATTAGTAGTAGTAGTATGATATCATAATATTTCGTTTTTAGTAGTAGTATTATGAATCTCTTTTATAAATGAGGATGTTATAACTTATTAAGGCCTAAGCGCCACTCAGGGACGAGAGTTAAATGACTGTTAGGTCTATGGTAAGACAACATCGTAATGGTTGGAAACGAAGGTGATGATTGGACAGAATTTGAGTAGTTAAATATTGGGATTAACAAGTATTTGTTTACATTGGACTTGAAAAAGACCAAGTTAGCTGGGAAGCAATCTCGCAGAGTTTTCTTCAATAGACGGGCAGTTCTCGGAAATAGACTTTGCTCATAGAACGTTCATTTAGTTTTAGGTGAAGAAAGAAAAGAAATATAGTGGCCTTGTTTGCGAATATAAGAGTTTTGTTGTGAAGCTCTTACAGGGGTGGAGGGGGCGTAAATTGAAGCTCAGTAAAGCACTTGCCATGGAATAACGAAAAAGAAAAACTCGCGGCCTCTCTTCTGTGATGCAAGGAATAGTAGATAGGATTAATGGGGCATGGTCCACTAGATTTCGAAGTCGGTTTTTTTACTCTATAAAGACAGGGAAAACAGAATCTTTCTCAAATGTGGCAACGATGCTCCGTTTATGACTTATTTTTCTTTTACGTTTATTTTTCAGGCACTAGACTCTATCATGAGTAAGCTACCTTTGTGTTCCGAATAAGAAAAATTGTTTTTGTAGTTATTAACACCCGACTAATCAGCTGTCCAAGTGTGCGAAAATTTAAGATGGTAAAACTTTTTTATACATAGAGATGAGATAGTGATAGAAGGTTCACAAGCGCCATTATCTTGTTGTATCTTCAGTAACAAACAATTTGAGCCGTAGTTGATATTGACTGATAATGACTGTCATCACATTTACTTATGGAGCTTGATCTCTTTATCATCTTTTGTCTACAGTTTCCATTTGAAGTGATAATTATTTTACCATCTCACTGATGAGCATTCGTCGCCTTATCTTTCTGCAAGATATCATATCTACAAAGCATCAAACTTACAACTGCACAACTTACAAAGAGATTATTTGCTACGTGAACAATTCTCTAAACTGATTATTTCACTCTTGTGTATATTGTGCCGAAGAAAAAAGTTCTTACGCTGTGTAAAAATACATGTTAGATTGTAACAGATTCGCTAGCGCTTACAGCAGCAGCAGTCGCATAACAAATATGCAAATGACCGAGCCAGTGCGCAAAGTCTCATAAAAAAGAAGCAAAGAAGTGAAAGAAAGGAAAGAAAAAATGAGTCACGTGGATAGAACGGGAGAAGAGATTGCGTATCGAGGGAGATAAACGTTTGACCCGTGATGGCGTGAGACTGTTAACTATATGGCAAATGATATAAACCAACAGACTTTTAAAATAGGAGGCAGCGCATTATCTTGGAATAACTATGAATAAATGCATTTTATTTGAACTAAAAAAGCTAAGTGAATTTTTTTCCTGTGGTTTGTTTCCTTGCGACTGTCTCAGATGTTGGTTCGAGTGTATGCTTAACGATAACGTTACCAACTTGAACATGAATTTAGAAGAATCTTTTCATCAATATTTATAAACTTGCACGAGACAAAATATGAACGACAAAAAATATGATTATATTGTAGTATAATAAAGAGAACGAGAAAAATAGAATCACTTTATACCACAAGGTACAGTAGGACCCCGAGATACGGCTGCCGTATGATACGGATTTTTTTCAGGTTACGATGTGGTATACGATGTCTTTCCGACCCCCTGGTGAGATAATTGTCGCGCCGTACGGTGTTATTTATAATGTTACCTGTGTATTATATACAGTGCTGAATTGTGTTATTAGTTTTTAATGCCGTATCCTGGGATTATATTGTACTCGTTTTGTTCTAACTACCATCATCATTATCATGACGGGCTCCTTGCTCGTACCAATGTGACTCTTCCTCTCCAGAGTTTCCTGTCTTCCATCAGTTGCCTCAGATCTTCAGGTTCACAATTGGCGTCGTGTGCTATTTGCTTGATGTATGTGGATCTAGGTCCTCCTCTGCTTGCGCGTCCGTTTAGTGGAGTCCATAGCAATACATCACTCACCAATTCATGCTTGCTCTTCAGACAATGGCCGGCAAACCGTAGGCGTCTTTCTCTGATGGTATTAGATATGGCAGGTAGATTGTCATAAAGTTGCTGCTTCGTGGGATGATTTTGCCAAGATATATTTAATATTCTAACTACCAATGACTAATATAGAGACAAATTAATCGGACCAAAAGTCGAGACATTAGTATAATAGTGACGGACAGTCATCTACGCTTAAATCCATTAAGAAACACATACACTTGTATAAAATTGCACTTTTGAATATCTCGACATGCCGAAAGTGCTCATGGTTTAATCTACTATCATCTAGGAACATGTCGACCAGAAAAGCATTATTACATCG
This sequence comes from Euprymna scolopes, assembly GCF_053919585.1. Taxonomy (NCBI): domain Eukaryota; kingdom Metazoa; phylum Mollusca; class Cephalopoda; order Sepiida; family Sepiolidae; genus Euprymna; species Euprymna scolopes. The sequence continues at coordinate 178,200,210 of NC_136483.1, forward strand.
TCTTCCATCAAGAATACTTAATTACCATTTATTATTCGGTCAATATTGAATCCGAATTTCTGATAAAACTATGCAACTTTTAATATTTCCTAAAATTAAAAGTACTTTCTTATACTTGGCGAAGCATTCACTCTAGGCAATGTTTTCTAGCTTCTGTGATTGGAGAAGTTTCTAGAGAGACAAATTCGTAAGCGGGCTACAGTCTAATGTCCCCAGTAAAGGGAGAGAATGCCATTAGATTTCCGCATAAAACTTTGCCTGTAGATGCCGTTGCCTTTCCTATACAGATATAATATTTCCGAATAGTCACCCGCCATTAACGCACTAAACTCAGATTCCTTTTAAATCTCTGATATACCGAGGATCAATGTAGCCACGTCATTATGCCGGATATAAATCGCGTTTCTTTCGCCTGAGTTTTTTTATGAATAATCACATAATGATTTCACTTTTTTTTTTAATGCAATCATAACTACGATGATGAACTTTGTTATTTACGTCAAAATTGGAGATAATTACAAATTTTCATCAGGTAAATTGTCCCACTGCTTTGTGGACACCTTAAGAATGGCAAAAGCTAAGAGAGTAAACTCTGACAAAAATCTGGTTTGAAGTCCCGATAGGAGGATGATGACATGCTGCAACACCTTTCCGACGAGTCCTGTAACTGTGCTGGCTCAGACTGTATTGGCTTGCATTTCTGTTGTACTTTTAACGCTGAGAGAAGGACCCTTGTAACACCGAGAGAAGGACCCTTGTAGCGCCAAGAGAAGGACCCTTGCGCTACCCTAAGTATATATCACTTGCCCAGGCCTACATCTGCAGAGGCAATTCCGGCTACGGTTGTGAAGCCACGGTAGACGCTACAGTGCACAAAACTAGATGCAGAACGCCATTGTCTCACGAGATAGAAGATTGTTATCATCATCATAGTTCGGCTTATATAACTTATTTGAGAAAAGTGTATTTCTCGTTTGTAGAACACGATACCGCTGGGCTGCTTCTTCTCGGACTACGAAACACAAAGAAAAGTAATAAATAAATGTGTGGTATTGAACGACCTGAACTTCTCTGTAATATAAGCATACCATGGCACGCACTGATGATCCTCCAATCTGGCGCCTCAATTAGAAGCGTATATTATAACTAGGGCTAGGATAACAGCATATTCATCTCATGGTTTTTACTCTCGAGTGTGTATCCGTTGATATCATATGCTTTTATATAGAGCGATGTAGTTCTCGGTTGATTAACTGTGTCTGACTGTGTCGGATATATATTCGAGAGTCAAAACAATGAAAATAATAATCTGTTGGCATAGCGCTAATTATAACCAATAACATTACATCTTAATTAAAACACAATAATAATAATGATAATAATAATAATAATAATAATAATAATAATAATAATAATAATAATAATAATTACTCGTAGAATGTTATAAGCATGTTTTAATAATAAACAAATACAAATGCCAGTTCACCCTTTAGTAATAAATTGTTTTCTGTTAGTCTAATGCAAGAGTAATTTTATACCTCCCGGCTCTTGGAAATAGCACATCCCAATCGAGTTATTATACATTTCTCTTTTAGTGAAGATGAGTTTTACCTCGAAAATTCAAAAGTAACAAAAACGAAAAAATCATGGTTCAATACGTTTTGTTAACAAACGTATAATTAATAATCCACAATTCTTGAAACCTTTTAATATTGCCATGTTTTCAGTTCACCTGATCTTGTAGATAACGATGTTATTTTTTTCCAGAATACTGCATTCTTATAGCCTTTAAACAATATTCCTCAAGCAAATATTAGCATCCCCCTCACACCTAATTAAAAATTACGTGGATGGCGTATATGTTTGTTATTTATTTATATTCCCTTTGTTAGTTATTTATTGCATTTTAAAAGACATACTAATATTTACGCCTCCTAGAAAAAGCACACCAACCAAGTATTTATACTAGTTTTCTATTCCTCAAGATGTCGCATACCTCGTAATTTCTAACGAATATAACACATTACGCTGATAAATCAATAATTTATAATTGAAAAATATTGAAAGCTTTAAAAATTGTCAGTTATTCTGTTTACCATATAAACGTGTTTTGTTTTAATTCCAAATTTCATATGCAGTATCACATATTTCGATCAATGTTTCTTGCAAACAACATCCTCTTTATAACTAATTTAATTATTCTGTGGATGCTTTATTCCTTCGTTATTTTGATATATTTCATTCTTTAGTTATTTATTGCATTTTAACGTGAATTAGATATGTTTTATTGAGTCTGTTGTTTCCTTCTGAAATGGTGAACCTGTTCAATTGGGTGTAAAGTAAATTTGATTGAGTTAGCTCAATCGAAATTGGAATTGAAGACACTTACGAAGCTCAACCCGAATGCTTTATAGAGAGCAAATAAAAATTTAAAACTGAATAACAACTTAAATATTAATATAAAATACGTATAAAAAATATTATTAATTTTGTTTTATCAAAGTTTTCATTTTTTACATTACGGTTTTTATGACTTTGTCAGCTTCACAAATACTCTATTATATTCTGAAAAAAAAATCGCTGTATTTTGTATTTTCAATTGTATTTATTTATTTTTTAATATTTTTAAGATTAGATTTAATAAAAGAAAAGTATGGAGAACAAAAGATGGATCAATATTGTTTCTCAAAAATATTTTTTTATAAAAGTATGGGTTTCATTAAATGTTTTATTTAAATAATATTTTTTTTCATTATTAAGAAATGTCTTTTGAGTTTTGATTTTAGACGTATTTTTTATATTTAGTGTTTTAAAATATTATTGAAAAATTTTAACGCCATTGTCTGTCCTTGCCTCATATAATATTTTATTTTTATTTGTACCAGAGAATCTGTCGCCAGTCTGCCTCCACGAATATTTACCAGAGATATTATCTCTGTTTTTGATTTCATTTTTCTTTAATTTATATTCTCATTACGTGTCGGACTTTTTCTCGTATTTTCTCTTTAAAGAAAATTTATTTGTTTCATTCATTCTTTTTTTTTTTGCATGAATATACAGACATTGCTTGTGCTATAACTATAAAATTCGTGTGCATCGTCCACTCAGCTGTAAGATAAAATGAATATCTCTGGCCCACACACACACACACACACTATATATATATATATATATATATATATATATATATATATATATATATGAGAGAGAGAAAGAGAGAGAGAGGGTGCTTATGTTTAAATTTCATTCAGAAACATCATTTTATTGTTTGAATAAGGAATACAATTCAGATTCTTTTTCCTTAACCCATGGATTTTCGATGTAGGCTAATCTCCTCAGGGGAAAAGTCATTAGCAAACATTAGATCTAATTCGCAGTAATATTGCTATTTAGCACAGACAATGAAAATATATTTAAAAATTAATTACATCTTTTTAGGGGGGGGTGCATAGATAAAAAAAAGATGAAAAGATATGTATTCATGATATCCGGGTGTTGTTGTAATCCTTGAATAGAGTGGGATACTGTGGTCAGAGTCTGAGTTTGTTTAATAAATGCACAATGTATGTAGAGTCCAATTCATTGTAAGGTATTGTTAGTCTTTAGTGATAGTATTACCTCCTAAAAATATTTTGTAAGACTCGATACTACATGATTAATTAGTCTGTGTTCCTATTCCCCTCAGGACGCTGATATATATATATATATATATATATATATATATATATATATATATATATATATATATATATATATATATGTAGTCATCGACATACATTCCTGTTTCGTTGTATCACAACTCATCAATGCCGCTAGACTAGCATCTCTCCCAAGCCAAGGATTGAACCTAGAACCGCCGTGTTAACAAGTCGGCAGTTCTCCCATTCGACCATGGAATCGACGCCCGTAAATAACTCGTCGGAATGTCTATTTAAATAGACACCCGCCACCACTTTTATAGTGCTCAAATCGCCTGTTCTGTAAGAAACAAACAACGAGCTTCGCATTTTCAGCCAATTAAGTAGCGGGTGAGATTATTTACGACAGTGCTCAAAGAGGGGACTGTCTGTTTGACCTCGATAACCTACGAATGGCGTTTTTTTTTAAATCTAATTTCATTTAAACTGTAATTATTCAGAGAACAACGTTTTATATTTCCTTAAAATTTTATTTTAAAAAAAAATATTTCTGCCTATCTAAAGAAGATATACTTTCATTAATTATAGATATTCTCGTAGAAAAGGCTACTGACTGTATAGGAATTTTCTAGTCAAACTTCCAAAATTATTTTTAATTATCTGTACTTTCTCGTCGATTCGCATCATTTTTATTTCTTCTCTCACGTTTCCTTCGTTTTACCTCATTTTAATAATGAATAATTTTGTCTACTTTCCTGATCACCTATTCTAATGGTATTGTATCCCGTCTTAATTGTTTTAACTATGATTTTACGTCATGTTATTTTGTATTTTTTTCATAGTTTTATTATTTGTTAATGTTTTCTTCTCCAATTTTTCGTTTGTCTCACTTTTCTTTCGTTTTTTTTTATTTTATATTTAAAACTTCTAATCACCCTTTTTTTCTCCTCCATTTTCTTTATAGTTTTATATTTCAATTACATTCTTATTACCTCTCATTTTATTTCCCCGTTTCCTTCATCAACTTCCATTGTCTCTGTTTTATTCTTTGATTTGTATCTATTTTCGCCTGTCTGCTTCCGCTGTCTAATGTTTGTTTTCTTTTCCACTGTAGCCTTCTTCCTTTTCATCGCTGCTTTCCGTATTTCCCTTTTGTCTTTTACAACCTATGATTCGTTGTCGTATTCTTCTTCAGAAATATAGTTTCCAGTGCCTATAAGTGTATTTTTTTATAAAACCATATTTTCTTTTAGCTTTTGTTCTCGAAACCTTAACCGTCTAGTGTATTTTGGTTTTCTCAGAGAATCTATTCCTTTGTTTCTCTATAGCACTACTCTTATTTGATTAGGCCTATCCTGTCATGCCAACGTAAAGAGTGGTTAAAACGGTCCCCTTATTAACACAATCTTTAATAAGGAAAACATTTGTTTGCATTCCCACCAAACTTAGTGCAAGCAATCTATATCTGACTTTTTAATCAAGTTTGTAATAGTGATAATTTTAAAAGTTAAAAAAATGAATCGTGCGCCACCACTGAAAATCGAAACCAAAACGTTTAGCTTACGATTTACTTTTCCCTTTGACGTTAATACCTGAACTATGAAGACATGTCTGCTGCAAGGCTTAAAATTAAAACATAAACCAATAGCTATTACGTAACGCATGCATATTCATGATGCCTGCGTTCGACCTTTACCTAGTAAATTCTATTATTTTTCATTTTCACACTTTGCATAGATTTTCCCCGGTTTAAACTTTAATATAAAGTTTTGCATGGGTTCGAATACCCTATATATTAAGTTTCATGTCTGTAGACCAAAACCTGACTTAGGAGTTTGGTACGCAAAATTTTTTAAACTAACATATATAAATATAATATATATATATATATATATATATATATATATATATAAGGAGTTTGTGTTTACTCTAACCTTTTTACGCAAATACTACGCAAGTATAAATCATGTAGAATATTCGCATGAACATAATTACATGTAATCTATATCATTATAAATCTCAAATGACCTTGTACGGGTGTTGTAATCCAACATCTGTTTCCGACTTTCGGTTGCGCATGCGCACATCAACAAATAATCAACGCGATAATAAAACTTATTGTTTTACTGTGTACGTTTTCAGCGTCCCAATTGTTTTTTTTTCACGTTTAAATTATCTAAATAAACAACTGTTAATACTTTCCGCATTTTTTTTTACACCGTTCATTTCCGTATTACGTTAAAGTTATTTTAACGGAATTTTCTTACAAATAAATCTACTTTAACCCATTGGCAACCATAAGAGCATTTTATACCGATGATTTACCAACCGCCTTCATGTTTTTAAAATTTATTCTCCATTTTTTAATACATTTTTTAATACACCTTTCTTTAAAAAATTCATACATTTTCTGCTACACTATCAACATAAATAAATATACCCGAAAAAATGTTTTGTTTAATTTGCGTTACATCTTGCCAAAATATGGTCTGGTACTGTCTGGTACAGAATCTTGCCAAAATATGGTCTGGTACTGTCTGGTACAGAATCTTGCCAAAATATGGTCTGGTACTGTCTGGTACAGAATCTTGCCAAAATATGGTCTGGTACTGTACAAGACTGAACCGTCCAGTCTTTTTTAGATAATATATATTATATACCCTTTTACTTGAGTATAAAGTTTACTTTAAAATAAATATGGCCATTCAGGATTGTATTTAAATAAAACGGTCAGGCTTAGACTAATAAAATTTGATTTCAGAAAAGAGTTGTGAATTTTATTAACCAACAAGCTTGCGTGCCGTAAGTTTAAATAAATAGTCAACGCGACAATAAAACGTATTGTTTTACTGTGTACCTTTTCAGGGTCCTAAATGTGTTTTTTTCGTGTTTAAATTAAAAGATATATAAAAATTTGAATTTAACTATAAGTATTATGTTATATGTTCAGTGCATATTTACCTATAATTATAACAAACCACTTATAATTCAATGGCTGTAAGTTTTCTTTTCAAAAAAGCAATTATAAACAGAGCGACTCATAGAAATCTATCTATATGCTTTTTCATTTTAATATACTTTCATAGAAATGTTTCTGTTATGTCACAAAAAACTATTTTCATTACGTCACAAGTGTCATGTTCATACATCAATTCCATAGCTAATATTACAAACTGACCCAACAGGCCACGGGTAGTCTAATAGTTAAGTAATGATGATCATCCCGTGAGAAAAGGGAAAAAATCATAGGGTATAAATTAAAATGAGTGTTTAGATTGACCTTTTGCTAGTGAATGCAATTCCACGATCCATTTATAACCAAGTTGTATTTTCATTTTAAATAAATAGAAAAAAGTGTGTTTAATATGAATATCAATACACACACACAAAAAATAGGTTGGAAACATCTATTTTGTTTGTGACACCAGCATTAAACTATTGCTCTAAAAAGAGAACGGGTTCCATCTATCCGGTGTTGTTTTTGTTTTAAACAAATCCCTTTATATCTAGATATATTATTATACCTTCTTCAGGGCTGGGGAAACTCGTTTACCGCCTGTATATTAACCTTTAAGGATATGAAATGGAGGCTAACTGGTGGTAAATCTTGCAAAAATATGGTCTGGTACTGTACAAGACTGAACCGTCCAGTCTTTTTTAGATAATATATATTATATACCCGTTTACTTGAGTATAAAGTTTACTTTAAAATAAATATGGCCATTCAGGATTGTATTTAAATAAAACGGTCAGGCTTAGACTAATAAAATTTGATTTCAGAAAAGAGTTGTGAATTTTATTAACCAACAAGCTTGGGTGCCTAGTGTTGCCCGGGTATCTGTAGGTGTGTGTTGACCAAAAAAAAAAAGAAGAAGTTATAGTAGGCAGGCAGGCTCGAACCCGTAACGCGAAGGCGGAAAAGAAAGTGGTGTTGTGAGTAAGGGTGTAGGTTGGGCAAAAAGAAAGGAAAAATTGTGAGCGGCAATAAAAAGAAGAAAAGTGGTAGTATGAAGGCAGGCTCGAACCCATACCGCGAGGAAGGAAAAGAAAGTGAAAAAGAACGTGACGCGTTAGCTGTTGCGCCCATCGCCAAATCTTAAGTGACGTAAGTTTAAATTAAGGCTAGACAATCGAAGAGAAGCGATAATTTTCGAAAATATCTGCGAAAAAAGCGATCTCTCCCTGTAGAAAAGTGCCAAAATGAAGGTGAAAGAATTAATGTATTTGGCTAATTTTAGCATATTTGTCATTTGTTTTTATGTGTGTATGTTTGTATGTCTCGCAAAAACCTTCGCCAGAGGCGACGGATTTTCATTAGATTGGTATCATTTTTATGCTCGACCCTTCGGATGACAAATATCGAAAAATTGCCCAAAAACATTAATTCCTTCACCCTCAACTAGGCACTTTTCTACAGGGAGGGTCGATTTTTTCGCTGACATTTTTTGCAAGTTTCAATCCTCGAGTCCATAATCTCGCACAAAACACGTTAATTCATCACAACCACGGTACGCATATCGGTAAGACAACTTTCTTTTTTTTGTTTTTTTTTCAGCTTTTTTTTACTCTGGCGCGTTATTGGTGCGAGCCTGCTTACTACTCCTATTTTATTTATTTATTTTTTTGAGCTCGCAATTTTCCTTTATTTGTGCTCAACCTACAGCCTTACACACATCTCCACTTTCTTTTCCGCCTTTGTGTCAGTTTTTGTTTTTTTACATGTTGATCACCACTTATCAAGATAAGGGTTATTGCGTGTACAGTAATCAATGAGATAGTATCGTAGTAATCATTAGTATTGGATATCTGTATTACTTAAGAGGGCGGTTTGTCAGGAATTTGTTTATGTTGGACTTAAAGACACCCAAGTTGTAGTCAGGTGGGAAACAAGCAAACGGAAGAGAGGTCCACAATCGTGCACTTCTAAGAAAGACGCTCTGCTCGTGGAATCTACGTTTGGATTTAAGCACAGATAAAGAGTGGGGAAAATTAATTACAGTAGTTTCAAGTAAACGGGTGTTTTTCGTGAAAGATTGGCGAGGGCGGATCAGAGATTGGAGCTCAAACGAGCACTTGCCATGGAAATAACGATAAAATAAAGACAGACTCGCAACGTCTCTTCTGTGGGAGAGAGGCTGCAGGGAAGAGAAAAGGGCATCCCCCACTAAGCTACGAAGTTTATTTTGTACTCTCTCAAGGCTGCTTTTAGCAGCTCCTGCCCAGCTGTGGCAGCAGTACTCCATCCTTGGACGTACTTGGCTTTTATACAGATAGAGAATTACATCAGTAGTGAGATATCTTCTGGAGCGGTAAAAGGATCCCACAATTTTCCCAGTGTCCTTGGAAACATACCTGATGTACGTGTTCCGTTTCAGATCAGGAGTAAAGGTCAAACCCAGAAGCTTGTCTAAACATCGAGTCTGCCTGCCTACTACCCTTTTTTTCTGGCTCAACATACACCTTCAAACACCCGGGCAACGCCGGGCACCCAGGCTAGTCTACTATAAGTCTGTCATAAAGCACTCATTCTAAACTAATGGTTATGACTTGATTTCGTTTTTAATGTGCTAAAAGCTATACTTTATAAAATAATACGCTAACGCAGTTGTATTATTATACATATGTGTCACTTACGACATTCTTTTTTTTAAGAGAGGATCGCTAAATCACCGAAAATGCAATTTTCGCTTGATGTTAAACGTGAAACTTGAAGTAAAATATATTTCCTGGGCTTTTGGGCTAGGTTAAGTGTATTGGTTCGCCCTGTGTTCTGGCCGGACTGACGTAGGATAGACCTAAATCACAAACTACTCCAAGGGTTTTAGAGATCTATTCCGTACAAGCAGATATATTTGAAAATACATTAACTCGAATGCGTAGATAAGTATATTGCAGTTTTTAAATAAGATAGTATAATATCGTCGAGCTTTGAATTCATAGAATATTAATACTTGTTTGCATGACAGTAGTGTACAACTGAGAAATCCCCACGTATCCCACTATAAAGAATAAGAAAAATCTATTGACGATGGAAATTATGTATCTTTCTAAAGCAGAAACAATATTGCTTTATTTTAACGCTGGATTCAGTATATTATAATTCTAGTAGGGGGTGTCCGGCTTTATCCGGTCGTAAGATACGTTTAAATATGATATTTTAATTTGCCCAAATTTCGTATATATTATTATATAATCGTGATAAAAGAAAGCATTTGGGTGCCATCAGCTAGAATAGAAACCAAAAGCAAAACTGTAGCATTCAAAGCGTGTGACGTTACTACTTGATTAACATGACAAGGTTATGAACTGATGAAAAATTAAAAATAAACTAAGATGAATGTACAAAGTGTATAACGATTTTTTCTTTCCATTTTAACGCATTTTTGACCGCTTAAAAACTATTTCAACCGATTAAAGACCCATAAAGAATGTAGTATTGTATTTGTTCTTCGGTGATGATATTGTCTTTACAAGAGATCACCATCTTATTTTGAGTTTTAGTCTCAGTTTTATACTTGTTATATTGTAGCTTGGGATAGGAATACACACTCCTCACCGTTTATTATCGGGAAAGGACAGGTAGTTATTCCAATAATTTGTATTACACATTTCTTTCATGCCTCTTTTTATATTACTAGCATTTTAGCCCGGCGTTGCCCGGGTGTTTGGAGGTGTATGTTTAGCAAAAAAACAAAAAGCGGTCAATTTATTTAAATTTGATCCCTATTATAACCCCTTAACATTTATTATTTTGGGCTAGAATCAAGTTATTTAGTTAGATCCATGCCCAAGGAACCTATATCAAACATTTCAAGAGTTGAGACGCAAAATTGGCGGAGGAGTTTGGTAGAGTTCTCAAACGTCAAATCGTTGAATTTTGACCCCTTAACAGCCAAATTTCTGGCCGAAAACCGGTCACAAAGATGTTCCGTAACAGTATCCTGTATATCAAATTTCGAGTCTGTAGACTTAAAATTGACAGAGTTATTGCGTAGGGAAATGTACACAGACACACACAGAGACACACACACACACACTCACAAACAGGCTCGTTCACTTTTATAGATATATAGATTTGTATAAATATGATTACTGCTCTCATTTTGAGTGTTATTTTACGACGTTTCGGTTTATATAACCTCCGACGTTTCTTCAGATGTCTCTTGTCGAACTCGGTAATCATCTTTCTGTCAAACGTTGGAATAAGTACGAGATTTCGAATGAAACACTTTATTTAATCCACGAGATTAGCATGTTCCCGTTTCATCAGACAGGACCAGGTAAGAGGTCTAACTAATTCGGAAGAGTATTTTGAGTATCACTCGCACTGGGGATTAAATCTCCGACCTCCAGAAGAGTGTGCTTCGAATTGAATTTTTATTAGTACCTTATCAATAACGCCACAATCTTATCATTCAAAATCTTGTACAGATCCGCGAGTTCGACCAGATGCATCAGAGGAAACTCATAGGTTTTAACGGCTGAAACGTTGTGAGAATAGCTCGCGAATAAGGGCTGTCCTCAGAATAATCCGAGATAATAGCACTCTAGTAATGGACAGTGGAAAATCCAAATAATCGAAATTATCAATCCTCAGCTCAAAGTCTCTCTCCCGTTTTGTTCTCTCTTTCGTTATTTCATTCTTTCGCTCTTTCCTTTTTTTCCTTTTTTTTTTTTTTCTTATTTCTCTATTTTATGTTTTTATAGTACTAGCAATTCAGCCAGGCGTTGCCCGAGTGTTTGGAGGTGTATGTTGAGCAAAAAAAAAAAAAAGAAAGCGGTCAATTTTTTTAAACTTTGACCCCTATTATGACCCCTTAAGATTTATTATTTTGGGCTCACATCAAGTTATTAAGTTAGATCCATGTCCAAGGAACCTATATCTAAAATTTAAAGTGTTTAGACCTAAAATTGTCGGAGGAGTTAGGTAGAGTTCTCAAAGGTCAAATCGTTGAACTTTGACCCCTTAACAGACAAATTTTGGGTCAATAACGGATCACAAACGATTTTCCCAAATCTCAGTAACCTATATATCAAATTTCGAATCTGTAGACTTAAAATTGACAGAGTTATTGCGTAGGGAAATGTACACACACAGACACACACACAGACACATTCACTTTTATATATATACTAAATCTATATATCTATAAAAGTGAACGTGTCTGTTTGTCTGTCTGTCTGTCTGTGTACATTTCCCTACGCAATAACTCTGTCAATTTTTAGTCTATAGACTCGAAATTTGAAATACCGGGTACTGAGATTTGGGAAAATCGATAGGACGGGTGGCAGCCAGAAATTTGGCTGTTAAGGGGTCAAATTTCAACGATTTGACCTTTAAGAACTCTACCAAACTCCTCCGACAATTTTGGGTCTAGACACTTGAAATTTTAGATATAGGTTCCTTTAACCTGGATCTAATTTAATAAAGTGATTTGAGCCCGAAACTATAAATTTTAAGGGGTCATAATAGGGGTCAAATTAAAAAAAAATTTACTCTTTTTTTTTTTGCTCAGCATACACCTCCAAACACCCGGGCAACGCCGGGCTGATGTGCTAGTATATATATAAATATATATATATATAAATATACATATATACATATATATATATATAAATATATATAAACATATATATATATATAAATTGATATATATATATATATATATATATATATGTACATATATACATATATGTGTGTGTGTGTTATTTGTTGCGATAAGTCTTGAATAAATTCAATTATTTACGAAAGTGCATTTTAACCTAAATGCAAGTTGGGAATGTTTTTCCCTTTAACCAATTTATTTCCCCCGCATGGGGAGTGGCATATCTATTATTTTGAAAATATAATCTTTAAAATATACATTTACTTAGTCTCTTTCTATTTCCTTTTTATCCCTCTCTCTCTCTCTCTCTCTCTCTCTCTCTCCCTCTTCGAGCTTCCTATTGCACTTGCCTTTATTTCTTTCTCTATATATTATTTTCGCTTTACGATTTCACCGTCCTTCTCTCTTACACTGATCTCAGCTCCTTTGCTCTTTACTTAGTTTCTGTCTCTCTCTATGTTACTCTACGCTAGTACCTCCTCTGTCTGTATAACTCCCAACTGTCTGTATAACTATCATTTTCTTTCATTCCTTCTCGTTCTCTCATGATTTTATACAGACTCTCTCTCTCCTTACTTTCAACTTTTTTCTTACACCCACTCATAACAACATCCTCCTCTTACTCTAATTAAAGATATCACATACCTTTCTATTCTTTCCGACACTCCAAATCCCTCCCTATAACGCAATATTCCCTACTCTCTCCTATCATCATATATCACCCCTTCTCTTGTGTTGCTGTTGCAATGAGTCATTACACAAGAAGACAGCGACACATGTACGCACCTAGAATGGGCAACTGTTTGGTGGGGGTGAAGCCACCGTGTTGGGGTAGCGATGGATGTCTGATCAACAAAGGCCCGGGTCCACAATGCTTTAGGAAGATAACCAACCACAGCCCTGTTTTCGTGGGTGACTCGTAGCGGATGTGATCTGTCAGGGTCCACACCCAGCCGGACAAGCGTTCTCCTTACCCGGCTTTTCCAGTTTCACCCCCTGAGCACCCCGTTCCGCCATAACAACCGATGGCATTGCAAAACACTCGCATATTATTATTATTTATTTATTTATTTTTTATTGGGATAAATATTCTCCTTGGATCTTTTTATGGTGCCTCTCGTTCAGTGGAGCATTTACAAAGTAATCGATATTTTCCTGATTCGTCTCTCTCTCTCTCTCTCTCTCTCTCTCTCTCTCTCTCTCTCTCTCTCTCTCTCTCTTCTCTCACTCTCTCTCTTTCTCTTTTTACTTGTTAGGGTTTTTTTGTATTTTTCTATGTGTCTTTCTCTTTGTTATTTCCGCTTTATTTTTCCTTCTTTCCCTTTTTCTCTTTCACATTTTTTCCTTTATTTTTTCTTTTCCTTTCTCTTTCACATTTTTTCCTTTATTTTTTCTTTTCCTTTCTCTTTCACATTTTTTCCTTTATTTTTTCTTTTCCTTTCTCATACTTTTATCTAACATGCTTTCTTTATTTTTCTTTCTTTTTTGTGTTTCCTTTTTCTGTTTTTCCTTGTATATTTCTATTATCATTTTCGTTTTTTTACATTATCTACGTCTGTCATTTTTTTTCGTCAACAATAGTGTATACCGTACCCATAAATACCTACACAAAACAAAACAATGTTCAATGTACAAAACTCTACGAAAAAACAAAAAATCTTGAATGAGTAGAACTAATTTTCACGTAGTACTGTATCCGTTATGCTACAGCTACTTCTCTTCAAAATTTCGCAAAGATTTGCAAGTTTGACAGAATCTGGGCAGGAGCTTATAGAAGCAGCTTATCCTGTCTTGACAGAGTCCAAAATAGATTTCGTAGCTTAGTGGGAGATGCCTTTTTCTCTTCCCTGTAACCAAGAAGATACGTTGCGAGCCTGTCTTTGCTTTATTGTTATATTCATGGTAAGTGCTCAGCTGTGCCTAAACCTAAATGTAGATTCCATGACCAAAGCTTACTTCTTAGAACTGCACGCCTGTGGAACTCTCTCCCGTTTGCCTGCTTTCCAACTGACTTCAAGTCCAACGTAAACAAGTTATTGATGAACCGTCCCCAATAAGTAATCCAATTTACGAAATCCCCACTACTTACGTTTACTACGCTATAATCATATTGAATAATGTACACCAATTAACCTATATCCTCGAGTGGCCTCCGGGTCTTGATAAGTGGTGATTCCTGTGTTAAGAAAAAAAAAACCCTCTCAAGTCGCGTTTCTATGTTCAGTCGTTTTTTAATATGGTGCTTTTACATTTTCCGTTTATGTGTGATTTAATTGTTTCTCACTGTATTTTCTATGCTTATAAAGATACTTTGCGAAACCTAACCATCCCCTTACAATTTCTTTTACATTAGTATTTCTTAAAATGTCTAAAATGCAAAAAAAAAAAAGACAGAATATTATTAGATTTTTTTTGTTCTATACTGGACTACATGCGAGCTGTTGTGTCAAACGGCAAACAATGAAGTGTCCTTAAGCGTATATTACCATTTTTATGTTTTATCGATTTCAAGTTGTCCTTTGCAAATTGAAACTTCCTTTGTCACATTCTTCCCATTGTACAAATTGATAACCTGCAATCCTATTAACTGTGTCTTGTCCACTGCATAAGTAAGCGTGCGTTTTACATATCTTGTAAGTTTGTCATATTTGATGTTTTGCATTAGTCGTTTGTTTTAGAAAGACCACCGACAGTAGAGATAAGAGGGAGGGGGTAGAAAGGAAAACGATAAAAGGTATTAGTGAAACAGTAGAAAATGGAATACTATAAAATTAAACGGTTTACTTGTTAAAAACTGACACTGTACCATGGGCTGGAACAAGACCATTGAGGACATTGCGAAAGATGTTTCAAACAAGGTGGGTTCCCTCTATCGTGCTAGAAGACTACTCACACCTGAGAGTATCTTGTACCTCTACAAAGCAACTATTCGCTCATGCATGGAGTACTGTTGTTACATCTGGGATGGTACATCTACCGCTAGTCTCTTCTTTTTCAATAGGATCCAAAGAACATTTTCTAACGTAATAAGTCCCGCATTGTCAACTAAGAACAAACCCCTGCCCCATCGTCACAATGATTAACCCCCGTGCATCTTTTACAAATATTTTAATGGGATGTGTCCTGATGAACTATTTGTACTTCTTTCCCCTCGATGTACAAATCCCCGGCAAACCCGCTAGGAAACAAAATCAATGAGAAGGAAAAAAACAACAACAACAACAACAACAAAAACGAATATTTTGTTCGGCAACTTTTGTTAATCTACATAATCCGCCCGTAGTATGGCCAACTATAACGCGGACATATTCTGCATATGTATCTAAATTTTCCGATCTTTTGGTTGAAATTAAAATGTTGTATATTCGTATCGTACTCAAAGATTCATACTCCAGTCTTTATCTCCATCTTTGGGAGAGAGATTGTTTCTGATTACTTGAGGCACTCTCGCCAAAGAATGGCCATGAAAAATTCGGTTTCAGTCAAAACTGCTCTTTATTTTGGAGAAGGCGATTCCCACTATGGAATCGAACGATAAAGCTGTCGCCCTAAAGAAAACACAACAGATTTATTTTAAAAATTTTATTGACAAAATCAATTCAGGTAACTTGATTATGTAGTAGAGCTGATATCTATTCAATGTAGCCGCCCATAGTATCAACCATCGCATCGGGTCAGGAACTCGGAGCATGCCTTTTTCTACAAGCGCCGGCGCAAGCTCGGCAAATACACGATGGATGGTGGCGATCAGGCTGTCTTTGGTGTTGTTGGAGATCATGTTGGTGAGGTTCTAAACGTATGACCCTATGAAGCAGTCCAGCGGATTCAGATCGAGGGAGGAAAGGGACCAGTGAGAAAAGTATACAAAGTCATAGCATTCCTTCTGGAGCTAAGCTTGGGTCTCTTTGGACTAGTGGGCTGGCACCGAGTCCTACTGCAACACCCCGACCGTTTGATTATACCAGAGAATCACAACACTCTTCAGCACATCCAAATACATTTTAATGTTGACTTTCACCCCGACTTCCAAGATGTGAGGTGACATGATGTGGCCCTCATTTGAACCCACACCAAAAACCATGACCGTGTCCGGAAACTTTGTTTTCATCATCCTGGGCACGTCCATGTTATTCCTGGCTATCCAGCGATGCATTTTACTGATGCTGACAATCATCCTGTTGTTATGCCTTGGATCGGTAGAGAGCATGAGTTGTACAGGGGCGCATCTTCGATCTCGCTAATTGAACATCGTGTCAGTTTCAGACATGATAGAAAGCTCTTATCTCTCTTGGGATTTGTAGACAACTGGAAAACTAGTAGATGGTCTGCAACAAAAATAGAAACCCGGTTTTGATCAAAAGGAAATGGAATCATGTCTTTTCTAGGGCGATAATTTTATCGTTCCACCATGTTCAAATAACAGTCTTATCTTCTCGTTACAAAAACAAGTAAATAAAATAAATACATTTAACAACTAAAATACCACATTATTCTATAATCTAATCTACTAAAAATTGTCGAATCAGAAAGATTAAAAAATAAAAACAACTATTGAGAAATACTCTATCACAGTCTTTACAAACATGAAGACGGCGGTTTTTTTAATTATTTTTTTATTTATTTAATTGGAATTCATTATTGAGATGAGTATTATTTATTAATTCTATTTTTATTGCGGACTATTATCCTCATCTTACTTTAGTTGTTTCACGACGTTTCGGCCAACTATTACTCTGGCCTTCGTCAGGTACGGTTCCACGTGATTATCTGAAGATAGCGGTTTCAATCCTACCTAAAACCGGCCAGAGGCTTACTTAGCCAAAACGTGGTGAGACGACAACGACTATAAAAGGCAGTAATTGCAATTAATGCAGTCAGGAGATTCGGAGTTCCTGTCCGTCGCGGTTAACACCTGACGAAGGCCAGAAGAGTAGTCGGCCGAAACGTCGTTAAACAACTAAAAATAAGATGAGGATAATGGTCCGCAATAAAAATAAAATTAATACACGGGTTTTTAGGGGGAGGGGGGCTAACCATAACAGTTAACAAACGGGCTATACTTTTGCTAAAGAATCAAACATGTATTTAAACAATGGCTTTACACAAAGGAGAAATAAATAACATAACCTGACAACCCCTTTTGAAAAGAATAGGCAACGCTTTCATTGCCAATGTTGGTAGCGCTATTAAGGTGTATAAAATTAATATTTGTTTTAGAAAAATGATTTTTTATTTTCATACCATGTTACAGGCAGAGGTAAGAATTTTACATTGTCTTCCCCTTTTGTCAAGTTGTTTATGCTCCAAGTAAACCAGTAATGTTCGAATTTTAAAGTGAATGAAGTAATGTCAGTGTTACTTTTTTAGGAATAGGTATTTATATATTTGCAGACTTGCTGTAAACAATATGAACTACGGGCAAAGAAGGACAACCCCCTTCTGAATTTTACCGAACTATACAAATACGATAAGTTTTTTTTTAATTTTTATTCTTTTATTTTACGAGAGTATTCAGTGTAATATAAATGCCTCAAACGTTCCAATATTAAGAACAGATTTCGGAAATAAACACTCCCAACCTACGCATGTCAAGAATGGCTTTTGAGATTGAGTGGAGTGTGTTTATTCCGAAAGCTGTTCTTAACATAAAAAGATTACGGTGTTTATACTACGCTGGGTATTCTTGTAAAAAAAAAAAATAAATAAATAAATAAAAATACCACGAAATGTGCGGCTTACTTGCAAAATAAAAGTAGTTTTTGTTGAATTAGAAAAGCTAATTTCCGACTTTTAACTAATGGTTTCATAGTCTTCTTAATTGTGATGCTTGTGCACTTATTGAACCGCCATGTTTTTAAATAGCATTTTAAAGTTAAATGAAAGTTTTATATCTTTTTATTAAATTGTTAGGTGAACGTACAGAATAGTTACAAAACATCCTCCTCTCCCCATGTTAAGAATGGTTTTCTAAATACTGTTAGGCTCTCTTGCACTTTAAGTAAATGGAAATTAGGAAGATAAAAAAGGAACAGCAGTCGTTTTACACCGGTTCTAAAATGCCATTGATTGGATAGAGAAATTATGACGTCATTTTATAAATAAAATGAATTAACAATATTAGAAAACAGAATTTATTTTAATAGATGATTTTTATTAATGCAGGATTTAAAAAAAAAAAACATTTAAGTAATTTTTAAGCGTAATTTTAATTAATTAGAAATGATAAAAAGAAACGATATTGAAATAGACAATATTATAAAAAGATTTTTTCTTAATAAATAATTGTTTTAGAAATAAATAAATACACGCATGATAAAAAAAAGTCTGAGATAAATACAAAGAAAGTGAACAAACTTTTTTGCGTTTTCATTTAAAAGAAAACTATTTACGCAGGTTCTCCGTATCCCGTGAAGTACTTTTTTATTTAGTATAAAACAGATTTTTATTTTACCAACCAAGCAAAGATAATTAGAACTGATATTGTTCTGAAACATTATTATACGCGGAAATATTTGCGTCGATTTCCTTCTTCTCCACACAAATTCCAACCAATGAAGATTGACCATTTATTTCGTAGTTCCCTTTTTCCGTGTGACCATAAATAAACACCATGACCAAAGTGTTCAAGGCCTTCGGGCCCTCTTGCACTTAAAGTAAATTGAAATTAGGAAGATAAAAAAGGAAATCTCTAATTCTATCTTACCTTAATTTTTTTAATTCTAAAAATATTAATTATTAAATACTTAGTTATTAAATTCTTTTCCAATTCTTTCCCAACAATTTCATTTTTAAATTTGTTCAACATTTCATAGTAATGACGTCAATATTTCTCTATCCAATCAAATTGCATTCTTTCAATCGGTGTCAAACGACTGCTGTCCCATTTTTATCGTCCTAATTTCCATTTACTTAAAGTGCAAGAGGGCCATCAAAGGAAAGAGAAGTTACTTTTCTACCTAACTGGATAAGTCTTTTGTGTGTGTGTTTTTATGGACAATATTTATTCGGTACGAAAAACAAGTAATGTTGAAGGCTGCCGGTGAACAAGAGGGGCGCGATGTCTTTGAACACTCGATATTCACATCCAAATACGAAATACAAAATAATTTTAGAAACCCACCCAGTAAATATTAGTGGCATTTCTTGGGTGGGTTTCTAATACCATTTTGTCTTATTTCTTATTTTTAAGTGAATATCGAGGCTTCAAATACATCAGGGTCATCTGTTCTTGTTCGCAAACAGCCTTAAAATAGAATAAACATTTTACATTAAATAAAAAAGGTAATATTTTAGGTAAAGTAATAAGGTAAAATTTTAGAAAAAGCGTGAACTCGAATTAGTAGAAAAAAATTTTTTTTCTTTTAGATTTCGGTGTGCTGAAAAAGAATTTGAAAACCGTATCCGTCGGAAATTAATAGTTTTGAAGATATTAATATTTTTTCTAAGGGATTATTTTCTTTGTTAAATCCGCTATAATGGCGTAAGTCGGCTGATTACACATGCGCACAAACCGAAGAGAAATCACATTTATTTTTTTAAAAAATCAGCATTTTATTAGTTTCCGTAAGTAACAAGTAAATATCACAACGCATCAGTGTATTTGTTCACGTAATTTCGGTTCTTGCGACCGCACGAGCGTAAAATGACTTGTCACATTGCGGATGAATTTTTAGCGGGCATTTAAAAAAAGTGGTTTATATGTATGTATTACCTAGTTTTTAATGCTTTTTAATTTATCTAAAAGATTCAGTTTTCATGAGCGGTTTACAAAATCATAGCCGTTTTTCCGTAAGTAACGTGCCGAAATTTGGAGGGGCGGGGGTAATCATATATATAACTTGTATAGCTTAACAGGTGATTCTGCAGTTTAATCAACCGTTTTTCCGTAAGTAACGTGTCGAAATTTGTTGAGTAGAGTAATGATTAACATTTTACAAAATTTCTGTGTTTACATTGAAAGGGCGGTGGGGGGGGGGCGGTGTTGCGCAACACCTCCGCCCCCCACCACCACTCCGTTAATGTAAACACAGAATTTTTGTGAAATGTCAATCATTACTCTGCTCAATAAATTTCGGCACGTAACTTACGGAAAAACGGCTAATTAAACTGCAGAATCACCTGTTAAGCTATACAAGTTCTATATATGATTACCCCCGCCCCCCCCAAAAAAAAAGAACGAAAAACATAAAGATGTTTTTTTGTAAATTGGTCGTTGAAATTTACTAACAGCATTCTTTTTACTATAAAATGAGGCGAAAACTTTATTTTATGAAAATATTTCTTGTGATTAAAAAGGTCCGCCATGTATACACGCGCCTTGTGAAATGTCACGTGACTACCACTTATGCGTAGCGTAAATGAAGTCGGTAAAATAGCCTCTGTGCGCATGCGCAATCAGCCGACTTGCGCCATTATAGCTGATTTTGTAAGGAAAATAATCCATTGGAAAAATATTA
Organism: Euprymna scolopes; assembly: GCF_053919585.1. Lineage (NCBI taxonomy): Eukaryota > Metazoa > Mollusca > Cephalopoda > Sepiida > Sepiolidae > Euprymna > Euprymna scolopes. The sequence continues at coordinate 178,220,910 of NC_136483.1, forward strand.
ATATCTTCAAAACTATTAATTTGCGACGAATACGGTTTCCAGATTCTTTTTTAGCACACCAGAATCTACAAATAAAATATATGATTATCTACTAGTTTGCGTTCACGCTTTTTCTAAAATAATACCAATAAAAACACGAAAAACTTATCCAGTAAAGTAGAAAAGTAACTTATCTCTCCTTTGATAACATGGGGATGTTGGGAGTATTTATTCCAAATGTCTGACTGCTCTTTAACTTAAACGTGAATGTCTCCACCTAAAAGAAACAAAAACTTGTCCTTCATTGATTCAAATTCTAACCAGTAAATACGGAAATACAATATGTTAAACATGGTAAAATATGCTAATTCGGATGGACATGTTTTGGGTGGTAATGCAGAGAGTGATCCGTGCTATTTTTTAAATCGTATTTCCACGTTTAATTAAAGTTTTATGATATGTTTCTTATTCAATTGTAAGGTTAATGTACAGAATAGGTACAAAACACCTTCCCCTCCCCATGTTACGAATGTTTTTTTTTTTTTTTTAAATAATAACGTTATTATTTCAACACGGATCACTCTCTGCATGAGTACCATGTTTTGTAATAAAATTCAACTCTGGTTTCTTTGCGTTAGGTTTCGTTTTGAGTTTGTTCTGCTCAGTGTTAAGATCACACTTTCATGAATCGCATGATTTCTCAATGAACTGAGGTGTCTATACACGGGAATGTCGCCAAGTCTTATTCTGGCAATGTGTGTTGTGCGTTTTCGACTTTAGGCATATTTAACTCATAAAAATCCTACATCTCGACCTTATAAAATACTGATCCTATTTAAGAGAGGGTTTCATCGCATTCGGTTGTATATTTTATTTTACTAATTTTTCTTAATAACTTTATGCGTTGTAATCGAGTAGTATAATTAACAGCCGATAAATCTATGATAAACGAAGAATACAGCAAATAACGAGTATCGAATGAATAGAAATTTAATTTGCTAACAACCTGTATCGTTTTCAAGTACTAAAACTGTTTTAAATTTTCATTTTTTTTGTACTAGTGCACTTATTGATCCGTGCTGAAATAATAACGTTATTATTTTAAAAACCATTCTTAACATGGGGAGGAGTTGTTTTATAACTATTCTATACTTTAACCTCACAATTGAATTAAAAAAAAAAATTTAAACTTGGACATACGATTTTTAAAAAATAGCGCGGATCAGTAAGTGTACTAGCACTTTTTTTTTTTTTTTTTTTTTTACTTTCACTTGACCCAAAACGAGTGCAATGTTTTAAATTAATTTCTGACTTCATGCTTTATAACAAAAAAAAAAATCTACGGTATCAGTACCCCTGAGTAAGGTTGACGATCTAATTTACGTTATTTTCACTAACTTATTCTTAAACCGTAAATCTAAATAAAATCGACCGCCGTTTTTTTTTTTTTGTTTATTTTTTTAAAAATTTATTTATAATTGACAAAGTGAAACTGAAGATAGCAGATCTTTTAATCAGGTTACACTTTAAAATTATACCGTTTTCAACTCTGAATCACCCAATATACTGATGTAAACTTAACGGAAACTGTCCGGAATGATTAATTATATTAACCAGTTTCTACTGGCGTCAGTTCAAATTGGGGAAACCTGTTTATTTACCTGGGCATCATAAAAGTTTTAAAATCAGTACGTACCTGACTGGTCTGCATTTCTTGGTAACGACGCACCAGTCGACCGAAAATAAACTAATTCTTTGCTCAATAAGCAAACAGTGATGTCTAGGAGGATGTCCGCTTTAAAAATAGCAGAATTTTTTATAACAGGTTTTTATAATGTCGTTATAGTTAATGCTTGCATTTTAATGTTTATACGGGTTCTGATATTCATTAAATGGAACTTGCATAGTCTACGGCAGTGCTGAAATATATATATATATATATATATATATATATATATATATATATATATATATTATGATATTTATTTTATAACGCTGGAAGAATGGTTTGTTAACTATTAACACTTATACAATTAAAAAATCCATATCTATAAAAATGGTGTGTAAGGCCACTTCTCAAACTATATACTCAACGAATTTTTTATCTACAGACTTGACATTTTGTATATTAGTCATTCAGACATGTGAAAAACATTTTAAGATGTAGTCATCGGAAAAAATTGCTGGTAAGGAGTCAAAATTGAAGAATTGATATGTAGTGGTGTCGGATGTTTATCTGTTTTCAATGTTTCTCGACTGCGCATTCATAACATTGACATACCGATTCCAACTTGATCACTGAAGTTAAGCAACATTGAACCTAGTCAGTACTAAATGGGTGACCATTTGGGATTCCAGGTGCTGTATGTGCTCTCTCTGCTTATCTTGGCATTGGTTCCAGTCGTCCTGGACTTTTCCTTGCCACTGGACTCGGTGCCGATTCAGGAGAGGTGTGGTCGTGGATTGCGCAATACTTGCCTCACAATTACACGCGCAACTGCCCCTACAGGGGTATCCTTTGTCTTTCGAGACTGAACGAAGGCATCGCGACTGCGCATGCGCGATCGTTAAACATGACACCTTCGTTATGTTAAGTATAAGTTGGTTTGAAAACACTTTTCAAGATTATCAAGCTGGTCTAATGGTTATCGTGTTTGATGCGCTGTCTTTGAGTTTTGGTTTCGACCTCTGATCGAGTACTTTTTTATTTACAAGACGTGAACTGTTTAGAAAAACATAAAACTTGCATGCACATATCTCAGTTTATTTCCGTTTTTTTTTTTTTACTTCATGTTTAAATATAATTAACGTTATATTTAATACCGTGCAACACCCTGCAGATCTGCTAGTAAGTAAAGCAGAAAACTATGGCGTGAAGGATACGCTGTAAACGACAACCTAATTACATCGCTAAAGTTTAATAATTACCGCGTTCTAGACAAGAATGTGGATTTTTTCTTCGCATCAATTTTACAATTCGGTCTTTTTATAACGTTGGTTTAAGGATTACTAATTCATTGACAAGCAAATCAATGCATATCATACTATTTTTCCTTTGATAGAAACGTTTAAAAAATAAATCATATATATATGATGGACTCTCCGGTCGATTTCGACGTATGAGGTTCAGACAACCCATATTTCTAAAACTCATTTATGCTCTTGCCTCTGATGACTTTTTAGTCCAGCAAGCAACTTGCAAACAAGGCCACAAATAGAACATGAATGTGGATTTAACGCTGCAGATATTGGTGCGGCTGCTAGTCGTTTTGCTCTTACTCTATTTTCTTTCAGTTGCCTTAAGCTTTCAGATTGAAACCTCTGAAGACCTTCAAAACACCTTGATCTCCATCCTTTTCGGTCATTCACCTCATCTTCAAGACTCCTGTATGGTATGTTCACTGCAGACAAGTTACTCTTAAACTTGTCCTTGTACCTAAGACAAGGACGTCCGACAATTATTTTACCACCCTCAAATTGACTGTGCATCGTAATTTTTGGAATTCTGTCATCGGGCATCCTCAATACATGACCAGCCCACCGCAATTGCGATTGAATAAGGAATGATTCAATGCCAGATATTTTGCATTTTGTGAATAATTCGGCATTTGATACCTTGTCGCGGAGGCTAAGATCACATGGAGCGTAGACAGCTTTTGTGGAAAACGTCCAGCTGATTAATGTGATGTCTGTATGGAGTTCATGATTCAGATCCATAAAGAAGAATGGAAAGAACAACAGCACGGTAGACAAGGATTTTTGTGTCTAGTCGAATACCCCTTTCGTTCCACAAGCGATGGCGAGGATTTCCAAAGGCAGAAGTGGCCTTTGCAATCCTGTTGACAATTTCATCATCAAGAGAACCGCCCTGGTTCACCTTGCTACCAAGGTAAGGAAAGGACTTGACATAATCGATATCATGACCGTCGACTTTCAGCTTGCGCGCAGGAAATCTATACTCTGGTGGATTTTGTCTTTACGCCTTCAACTTGTTTTGGATTAGGGTGTGGCTGATGCACTACCTCAGTCTTCCTTATGCTAATTGGCAGGTAAAAGGCCTTGCATGCGGCTGAAAATCGATCAAGAAGAACCTGCGCTTCTTCAAAGGATGTGGCTACCAGTGCGGCATCGTCAGCGAAGAGCAAGTCGCGAATAATTTCGGTGCGAAGAAGAGTCTTGGCCTTAAACCGTTGATGGTTAAATAAGCCACCGGATGACCGAAACTGAAACTTGACACCAGTGTCCAAATCATCAAATGCATGTTTCAGCGTTAGTGAAAAGAAGAGCGCAAAGAGGACTGGCGCCATTACACATCCCTGTCTGGTCCCATTCGTAACATCAAATGGATCAGACATCATACCATCTGAGACAACATTGGCCTTCATCCCCTCGCGAAAGGAAATGATCACGTTCAGCATGTTTTCTGGAATACCAAGCCTTCTTAAAACTTGCCAAAGAGCATCGCGATTCACAGTGTCGAAGGATTTCGTCAGGTCAACAAACACCATATACAATTCCTGATTTTTCTCACGGACATAAAACATGAGGGGGTGATAATTCACCGCCCGATGTAGTTTTGAATGAAAAGAAAAATATTTCAAGAAACGCACGAATTTTGTATTCTTTTTTCAATCATATCCGATGAGATGTTAATATGAAAATTTTTAAACGATATAAAATTTAAAATTGTCCGATTCATGTAGAAACAATTTTAATATCCAAAAAAATACAAATATGAAGTTATTCCTTCTTGTTTTTGTCTCTCTCTCTCTCTCTATATATATATATATATATATATATATATATATAATTATTCATCGGACTACTTCCCTCATTTTGAGTGTGATTTTCACAACGTTTCGGTCGATATAACCTCCGACCTTCTTCAGGTGTATCTTGTCGAAGTCGGAATTTGGACGGATTTTGAGTGGAACCCTTTATTTACTTCACGGGAATAGTCTGCTCTTTTCCCGTCAGTCATGACTAGATAGAGGTCCTAAGTAATTTTCAAGTGTATTTCGGTCGCCCACACTAAGGCTTGAACTTTCGACCTTCAGGAGAATATCACTTTTGCAATTGATTTTTTCCAGTACTCTAACCACTGCGCCAGGGTGCTTGAAGTACTGGGAAAAGTTTGTAATTCCCTATAGGTTTCCTGCTTTCCTGTCTGTAATGACCTGCTGAAGTCCAAGTGTAATGTTTAACTCGTTGCATCGTGTCTCTGAAGATATGGTCCTCAATAGTAATCCTTCTGTCTAATTTGTGCTGTGATGAATACAAGTAAAAATATAAATGGATTTTCCTTTAAACATTTGCGTAAAACCGTGCACTAATAAATATTAATAGGCGGAAGAATGATTTTTAGCAAGGAAGATTCAATTTTAAACCAATCATGATTCATGTTTTATATAAATTGCAAAACTGGTTTTGGACAATTTAACAATTGCTATCGTAGCCATAAAATGTAATCATTTTAGGAATTAATTTCGAGATATAAATGATGTCACAATCGGAATCAGAATTGCATTACGAGAGAAATAAGTTTATATGATTATGACAAATATTCTTTTCGGAATAATTATTGAAAATGGTGTCATTGTTATTTTGTATTTCTGGCGTTTATGGTGAAATATATGATTATTATCAATAATTTTGAATTATTATCTTAAGAAAATAAACAAAAGACGAAAACGAAGATTAGTCACTCATTAGCCTTCCTCACCTAAAATGTACGAAACCGTTATGTTTTATTTTGTTTCCTTTCTTCGTTTCAAATGTTACTCATTTTCTGAAAATCCAAAAGCAAATATTTTTCTCTCCTTCAAAACAAAACCAAATACCACATTAAAACCCTGATACCTAAGCAGAATATGGATTGTTCTATGTTTTAGGATTTTCAAGTTGAATTCGCTTTTGCAGTATCCTTTATGTATTGTTGGATGAACGTGGAGAATATTTAAAAAGGGCGTTCCTTCTATACTAAGAATACGTTTATGTAACATTATTTCAACACGGTATGCAGTTTTTATAAGTAGTAAAAGTGTTCGATAAACACCTGAAATTTTATTGGATGGATTTGTCGTAAAACCAAAAACAAGCAAAGTAAACATAACAAATAAATACTTGAAAATTTAAAGAAATTGAAGTATATTTTCTATTATCAAAGTAACCGGATTTTAGATTAAATAACCCAGAAAATGTTTGGCATATCATAAAAGAACACCCTAAAATATATGTCGTAAAAGAAAACAACCTGTGTAATACCGTACGTAAATAGTACGTGAAGCACGGTTGATGTCCAGGGAGATATAGATGACTGAAGTGGCAATCTTAGTGTCATGTTACTCCCATCCCTGAACAGTATTTCTGTATAAAAATTCTGTAATTTACAAGGTTTTCAATGTGTACTTTAGTTATTTAGTTATATCCTCCTCTTACCTGACATATCACGCTGTTAATCATATTCCTTCTGTTCCTTTCGCTATTAAAACTAATTAAACCTATTCCTGACATAAAATGACCTGCAGAGGCTGTAATGTCGTAAGGGAAAACCTACTCAGTCCCTCCCTTTACCTCCATTCTAAGGCTACTGATATTATTTTCTTTTTCTTCCACCACTGTAGAAGGAAAAACGAAACACACGTTCATTAAAGAACTTGTACACAAATACAAGGTAATGAGCGGAAAAATAAATCAATTGTAATAGCTCGGATACCACGCCATATTATTATCCCAAGTAGTGGAAAAGTAGACAAACTAGGGAACCAAGAAACAACCGAATCAAAAAAGAATATTATCCTCGCATATAGGCATGAAAAGAAAAAAATAAGGAATATCTGGAAACCAAGTGAAAAGAAGAATGCAAGGGATGCACAAATACAAATTAAATGAAAATCAATCAAAAACGAAAACCAACAAGCTATGAAGGGACGAGGATAAGTGATGTTACAGAACCGGATACGAATCGGACATACAAAACTGACCCACTCCTACCTGGATGAAACTGATCAAACACCAACATGCACACTTTGTAGCCAAAAAATACTAGTTAAATAAGCACTGATATTGTAGAAGGTACAATTCCCACCTGACTACAACTTGGACGTCTTCAAGTCCAACATGAACAAATTCCTGATTAATCGCCCCCTGAAGTAAGATGCTTTATCAAATCTCCAATACCAACTATTACTACGATATTATCCCATCGATTATTGTACACAAAATAACCCTTATCCCCGAGTGGCTTACGGGCCTTGATAATTGGCGATCCCCATGTACAAAAAAAAATGTAAAAAAACACATTTGGAAGAGTAAGCATAAGAGAGGTGTTTCCTGACGTTCATCTTCAACAAATGTAAATTATTTCAAGAAAAATTACTCTAACTAAACAAACAGCATTCTACTTAGATAATCGAACTTGTCATTTTACCCGGAAAGCAAACATTTCAATACATTGACAATAAAATGACCCAAGACGTTAAAATGTCGTTAAACCAAACAAACTCAGTCTTGTTATCCCTTTTAAAACTACTGTTACTTTTCCTCCATTTCATCTCAATTTCTTTTTTCATAATTTCAAGCCTCCTTCGCCCCCCCCTGCGATATGGAACATTCAATGTGCAACAAATTAAGCAATATTATTAGTTTATGTTATATTTAAATTGGACTTTTTCAAATGATGGTTAATCCCTTTTAAAAGTTTTTAAAGAAATTTAACAATTTCACTATGTATCCCCTGATTTAACCTAAAAAGATTTAAGCACTTTGACAGTGTTGAGTATTCCGGGTGTTTTTAACCGTAATTTTTGTTATAACAATTTTAGATTTTTTTTTTTTGTATTTTTTTTTTAACTTTAGTGAAAAATTGTTTTTGTAGTATTTTGGTATTTTATTTTTGTAAGGTTTAAATTATATTTTAATTTTAGATTTTTTTTAATCTGCAAAAGTCTGTGCCATAAAACATTCTTTATGGAAGTTCCTTCAACATTATATTAAACTTTTACAGCTTTATTTTTTTATAATTTATTGCAATAGTTTGTTTTCTGTCTTTAATTTTAAAATATTTTAATTTTTGTATGCATTTCATTTTTTTTTTATGATTTTGTGTGAGCTGTATTCGCAGTTCATTTCATACTGAAATATTTGAATGTTTCATTCCCCAAAAAATAAATGATAAAAATTCCTTTTCACACTTCAATTTTTTGTCCGGCTTGAAGAGGAAGCTGTGTTTGCTAAGTCAGCGTCAGCCTCTTCCTTAAAAACCAAGTTTTACGGCAAAGATGGGGGAGGAATATGAAGGAAGTGGGAGGTGGAAAGTGCACTATGCTACTTCGCTTACCCTAACCCCGGCTCCAGCCTATAAAAAGTAAAAAAATAAACTATAAAAAAATAAACAGAATAAATATGGTTATTGTAAATAAAAGGTGTTTTGTTTTTTTTGTTTTTTTAGACAATATTAAGAGAAAGAATGAAAGGAATATCAATCACCCCCCTTCCCACATCAAGAACTTCCAGAAAAGAAGAAAAAAGTCAATGACCCGGAAATTTTATTTTTTTTATCCCTAACAATAATACTTGCCTCATCGACCCCACCTTCGATTCTTATGTAGGGAGGTAATTGAAGACAATTGCGTCCTCTTTATTTTGATTTTATCTCTCTCTCTCTCTCTCTCTCTATATATATATATATATATATATATATATATATATATATATATATATATATATATATGAGGGAGAGACTACTTCATTTAATCACATAAATTAATATAGGAAAGTATAATTTTATGCGTAAACTTTAAGTATTTACAGTGCTCAAGACATAGGTGGAGCTAGGTAGTAAGTTATAAAAAATATATATGCCAATTAAGCTACACAGAATATTCCGCGTTTCATAGGCCTAACGGGTCCTAGTGTGGATGAAACGCCGAATATTTTGTGTAGCTTAATTGTCATATAGCGTTTGTTTAAAACATTTTGATTACTAAACTCCTGTTTTTTTGTTGTTTGTTTTTTTTTGTCTACAGACATGGAACTTAATATATACGGTATTCGAACCCATGCGAGACTTTATATTTGAATTTTAGCCGGGGAAAATTGGCGCAAAAGAGATAAAATTAAAAAAAAATGGAATTTGTCAGGTAGAGGTCGAACGACGGCATTACGAATATGCATGCATAACGTAATCGCTATTGGTGTGTTTTAATTTTTAGCCTTGTAGCAAACATGTCCATAGCCTAGGCATAAACGTCAATGGAAAAAGTAAATCGTAAACTAAACGTTTTGGTTTCGATTCTCGGTGGTAGCGCACCATTATTATTATTATTTTTTTTAACTTTTTATCATTGCTATATATTGGGTCTAATTTAATATAATACGAGATCTGCATTTATAAAATATCATATTTAAGAGTATTTTACGACAGAGCAATGCCGGCCGGTCTGCTAGTGTGTATGTATATATATATATATATATATATATATATATATATATATATATATATATATATATATATATACACTAGCCAGACGTCCGGCGTTGGCCGGTAGCATAATAAGCTTAAATATATATTATTTCCAGTAGATTTTGTATTATAGACTCAATCCTCTATTGATTATTATACTGTAGCTAATATATTGGATTTCAGTAGTTAATATAAAAATAATTTGTGTTTTATCAGCTTGAATCGAAAAAAAAACCTGGTCAATGTTCACTGATTGTCCAACCTCCCAAAGTATGTTTATTTCGAAAGCCGTTCTTAACATGTGGGAGCTAGTTTTATTGCGAAAGCCGTTCTTAACATGGGGAAGTTGTGAGTGTTTATTCCGAAAGGCATTTCCTTATTTTCACTCTCCTCGTACTCAACTTCTTAAAGGTAAGTCTTCGGGTGGTACCCCAGTGCACGTTCACTAGAAAACTTATTGCTCCCCAGCTTTTATCGGGTCCATTTCAGCTAAGTCCATACACATATAAAACCTGTAAAAATTAGGTCGTTACAGGCATAAATATTTATTTCCACCTGTGTAGGGGCTACATTTGTCGACTTACGCTTGTCGACTTACGCTTGCCAAGTTCCCTTTTATTTCAATTTTAAGTTTTTAGCGGCTATTTTTACTATCTAAAAACAAAATCTAATATCTTCCACGTGTTCAAATCCCATATAGCTTCATTTCTGTAGAGCAAAAATTGGCAACATTTTGGTAGACCGGTATAGCATGGGAGCACGGGTGTCTACACGACTTGAGGGCGAGTGTAGGCACGGGTGGCTACACGATTTGAGGGCGAGTTGGGCACGAGTCGCGACACGATTTGAGGGCGAGTGGAGCACGGTTGTTGGCACGACTTGAGTGGGACACGGCTTCAGGATGGCGACACGGTTTTAGGAGCACGAGCGCCACGGATACCAGCATGGCTTTTGTGAGCGATTGTAGCACGGTTTACAACATTACCGGATGCAATAATACTGAAAATAACATTTTAGAAAAGAATTATATTGTGAAAAAAAAGGAAACAATTGTTATGGCATATGTAATAGAATACTCTATACTGTATATCATAGTGAATATTAGAATCATGATGTAATCGGTGAGAATTTAGAACAAGTGTTTAAAAGATAAAGAAATAATTTTAGCACGAGAAAACTACAGGGCAAACGGTGTAGGGTCTGTGGGATAGTGAGAACAACGTAGAAGAAAACATGACGTAGTATTCGAATGAGAATATGACATAGTGAGAGAATGCCTTAGTGACAATAAAAAATAATAATGACAATAATAATGACAGTAATAATAGTGATAGTAATAATAATGATGATGCCATTATTAATAATAATGACATTAATAATGATGAAAATAATATAATAATAGTAATGAAAATAATAATATAATAATAATGGCATTAATAATAATATTAATGAAAATAATGGAGAAAATAATATAATAATGACATTAATAACAATGGCATTAATGATAATGACACTAATAATGACAATAATAATGATGACATTAATAATAATAATGACAATAATAATTATGATGACAATAATACAACTGAAAATGTTTTCACTAATGCATTGCACGTGGCAGATAGTGAAACAGGCAATTGGAGGGGAAGGGGGTGGGGTGTTGTAAAGGTGGCTAAGCAAACGCGTCTCGTCACTATCAGACCTAACAAATATAATCAACTAAAAAGAATCCAAAACGAAGAACGTTCCTCGCCACCCCAACTCCGGGGAAGGTTTGCCATCATCCCTCTTCTTCCTATCCTAACCACCACTCGATATCAGTACTGCAATAATCATCACCATTGTTAGCTCGATCCATCATCATCATCTTTTTTCCGTCATGATCGCTATTGTTGGGAAAGAGTGATACTGACAGTAGCAATACTGCAGAGAACCGGAGAATGAATAAGCGACGGATAACGTTGTTTCCCAGCATTCAAGGGAGTTAATTAAGGGGCGGGGTCTATAATGATGACACGAACAGAATTGTGCAGCTTTTTAACTCTCCCCCCCTCTCTCTCTCTCTCTCTCTCTCTCTCTTTCTCTCTCTCTCTCTCTCATGCTTCTTACAATGACTCAACTTTTCTCTCTATTTGTTTCTATGCTCTTACAAGTTTGTTTTTGTTTTTATTTTTTACGGATTCTAAGCCCCTCTCTTGTCTACTCGAAACCGTAACTCTGTTTAAAAGGGCTTTTGTCATATTCCCCTTCTATATTACAAGTCCTTATTCAATATTTCATTTTTTTTTTTGTGTCGCGGTATTTCTTCCTCTTCCCACCTCCCCGTCATCTAGCTTTGCTTCATTGGCTTTGTTCTTTTTAAATTTTACTTTTACTTCAACACCCTCTCTTTAAAATATCATTCTTTTTTCTCATCAATCCATCTCTCTCTTTTTTGCCCTATATTATCTCGGCAACCTATCTTGATTTTTATTGCATTTAGCTTCATCTCTTTATTACGCCCGTTCTCTTATTCCTCAATCCTTAAACCTCTGTCGTTTGCCCTATATTCATACGTTTGAGGAAATATAACTTGAAAATCAATATTTTTCATGTTTGTCCTTGTCTCGCTTTCATCTCCGTCCTTGTCTCCCTTTTCTCTCCGTCCTTGTCTCCCTTTTCTCTCCGTCCTTGTCTCCCTTTTCTCTCCGTCCTTGTCTCCCTTTTCTCTCCGTCCTTGTCTGGCTTTCATCCCCGTCCTTGTCTCGCTTTTCTCTCCGTCCTTGTCTCGCTTTTCTCTCCGTCCTTGTCTCGCTTTTCTCTTCGTCCTTGTCTCCCTTTTCTCTCCGTCCTTGTCTCCCTTTTCTCTCCGTCCTTGTCTCCCTTTTCTCTCCGTCCTTGTCTCCCTTTTCTCTCCGTCCTTGTCTCCCTTTTCTCTCCGTCCTTGTCTCCCTTTTCTCGCCGTCCTTGTCTCCCTTTTCTCGCCGTCCTTGTCTCCGTCCTTGTCTCGCTTTCATCTCCGTCCTTGTCTGCTTTTCGTCCTTGTCTGCCTTTTGTCCTTGTCTCCCTTTTGCCTCTGTCCGCGTCTCCCCTTTCATCTCTACATTTGACCCCCTTTAGTCTGTCTTTCTTTCGCACTTGTCTTTCTTTTTACACTTGTCTTTCTTTTTACACTTGTCTTTCTTTTTACACTTGTCTTTCTTTTTACACTTGTCTTTCTTTCGCACTTGTCTTTCTTTCGCACTTGTCTTTCTTTCGCACTTGTCTTTCTTTCGCACTTGTCTTTCTTTCGCACTTGTCTTTCTTTCGCATTTGTCTTTCTTTCGCATTTGTCTTTCTTTCGCATTTGTCTTTCTTTCGCATTTGTCTTTCTTTCGCATTTGTCTTTCTTTCGCATTTGTCTTTCTTTCGCATTTGTCTTTCTTTCGCATTTGTCTTTCTTTCGCATTTGTCTTTCTTTCGCATTTGTCTTTCTTTCGCATTTGTCTTTCTTTCGCATTTGTCTTTCTTTCGCATTTGTCTTTCTTTCGCATTTGTCTTTCTTTCGCATTTGTCTGCCTTTCGCATTTGTCTGCCTTTCGCATTTGTCTGCCTTTCGCATTTGTCTGCCTTTTGTCCTTGTCTGCCTTTTGTCCTTGTCTGCCTTTTGTCCTTGTCTGCCTTTTGTCCTTGTCTGCCTTTTGTCCTTGTCTGCCTTTTGTCCTTGTCTGCCTTTTGTCCTTGTCTGCCTTTTGTCCTTGTCTGCCTTTTGTCCTTGTCTGCCTTTTGTCCTTGTCTGCCTTTTGTCCTTGTCTGCCTTTTGTCCTTGTCTGCCTTTTGTCCTTGTCTGCCTTTTGTCCTTGTCTGCCTTTTGTCCTTGTCTGCCTTTTGTCCTTGTCTGCCTTTTGCCTCTGTCCGCTTCTCCCCTTTCATCTCTACATTTGACCCCCTTTCGTCTGTCTTTCTTTCGCATTTGTCTTTCTTTCGCATTTGTCTTTCTTTCGCATTTGTCTTTCTTTCGCATTTGTCTTTCTTTCGCATTTGTCTTTCTTTCGCATTTGTCTTTCTTTCGCATTTGTCTGCCTTTTGTCCTTGTCTGCCTTTTGTCCTTGTCTGCCTTTGTCCTTGTCTCCCTTTTGCCTCTGTCCGCTTCTCCCCTTTCATCTCTACATTTGACCCCCTTTCGTCTGTCTTTCTTTCGCACTTGTCTTTCTTTCGCACTTGTCTTTCTTTCGCACTTGTCTTTCTTTCGCACTTGTCTTTCTTTCGCACTTGTCTTTCTTTCGCATTTGTCTTTCTTTCGCATTTGTCTTTCTTTCGCACTTGTCTTTCTTTCGCACTTGTCTTTCTTTCGCACTTGTCTTTCTTTCGCACTTGTCTTTCTTTCGCACTTGTCTTTCTTTCGCACTTGTCTTTCTTTCGCACTTGTCTTTCTTTCGCACTTGTCTTTCTTTCGCACTTGTCTTTCTTTCGCACTTGTCTTTCTTTCGCACTTGTCTTTCTTTCGCATTTGTCTTTCTTTCGCATTTGTCTTTCTTTCGCATTTGTCTTTCTTTCGCATTTGTCTTTCTTTCGCATTTGTCTTTCTTTCGCATTTGTCTTTCTTTCGCATTTGTCTTTCTTTCGCATTTGTCTTTCTTTCGCATTTGTCTTTCTTTCGCATTTGTCTTTCTTTCGCATTTGTCTTTCTTTCGCATTTGTCTTTCTTTCGCATTTGTCTTTCTTTCGCATTTGTCTTTCTTTCGCATTTGTCTTTCTTTCGCATTTGTCTTTCTTTCGCATTTGTCTTTCTTTCGCATTTGTCTTTCTTTCGCATTTGTCTTTCTTTCGCATTTGTCTTTGTGTTTCCTTCATCTCTGTCCTTGTATCTCTTTAGCCTTTGTACCCGCTTTTTTCTTGTCCCTTTTGTACCCCCTTTTTTCTTGTCCCTTTTGTACCCTCTTTTTTCTTGTCCCTTTTGTACCCCCTTTTCTTTTTCTCTTTTAATCTCCCTTCTTGTTCTTTTTTTTCCTTTTGGAAAAAAATTACTATAATAGAATATACCAAAAATATAACTTTCCAAAAGGCTCATGATATAGCCGTAAATACAAGATATTCTGAAATATCTAAAAAAAAAAAAAAAAGAAAAAAACGCCATACACCGGACTAAATAACCAAACTACAAAAGCAAATTTATCAAGCATCAAACCTGAAGATATTATGAAATGACTCAATGAAATAAGAGTTAAAAAAAAACTCTAAAACAAATCAGCACTGAAAATAAAGTTTACAAAACTGAACACAAATCCCAAACATAAAATTAAAGTTAAAAGACCCATAAAACCTTAAAGTGTCACAACATCGATAATAGCAACGGGAAAAAAAGACAAAAAGCGGCCATGAAGGAAAATGAAACAAACCACCAACCAACAAAAATGTTTACACCAAAATAAATAGATTACGCTAAACTTGCATACCAAAAGACTCAGTCTTATACAGATTTGAGACAATGGAAACGGAAGATCGAAGATCAGAGACTAATAACTAACAAAAGTTAAAAATAAATACAAAAAATCAGACCATAACTAAAATCATCTAATGGAACTGCCGGTACCTAAAACCTAACATAAATGACCTCTTACTTTTTATAACAATCAATAAACTAGCTATCATATGTCTCCAAGAAACCTTTTTATAAAAGCTGAAGATAACATAAATATAAAAACTACAAACAATGCAATAGTATCCACAATACACTACAGAAAGCGACTGGAGGAGTATTTATCCTTATTAGAAATGATATCATGAAAGCAAAATTGAATAAAAACTTACATTCAGGCCATTCCTACAGTTGGCACACTATACAGAACTATAAACAGCTGCACTGTCTACATCCCACCCCAGGATCCAATAAACGAAACAGAGCTGAAGGAAATAATAAATATGTTACCCAAACCCTTCTTACTTTTTGGTGACTTTAATAGTCACAAGGATATGTGGGGATCGGCATACTTGGATAAAAAAGGAAAAAAAAATCTTGGAATAATTATTAACGAAAACGACTGTGCATATTAAACAATAAATCCAACACATACTGTTATCCCTTACTCCGTACTAGATCTATCATTGTGTGACCCCACTAACTTCATGGATTACAACTGGAAGGTTCTTATAGATTTATAGTGTAGCGACTCTTTCTCGGTGATTTTAATAAATCTGAAAGAGAAAAAACATCTCTCTTAATGGAAAATAAAAGAAAGCAAATTGGGGCGAATATTAAAAAATACTAACACGAAATCTCATGAAGAAAACCCAAATAAACTATAAAATATGAAATAGTTTTTACTAGATATTGAACATGAATGTCTACGTAAGAGTAGCAGAGCTAACAAGCAACAAAGACCTTGGTTTTCCGATGAATGCCAAAAAGAAATTCACCTACATAAATTACGAAAATTCAACTCCCAACCAACGAAGTACAATCTAAATCTTTTTAAGCAAAAAAGAACAATAGCCCGTAATGTTATCAGAGAAGCAAAAGGACATCATGGAAAGATTATATAAATAGATAAAACACCTCAAAACTCCAAGCAAATGTGGAACATGGTAAGGAAAGTTTCGGGAAAAAGTACTCTCCCGTTTAAATCATCACCGACAACACATTAAAATAACAGTGACCAAAAATATAGCGATTCTGCTCGCTGAAACTTTTCAAAACTATTCCTCCACTAATAAGTAGTCAATCCTTCCAAAAGACAACTGATACACTAAAAAAGATAAATTAAATTTCAACTTAATCAACAAAAGAATACAACTATCCTTTAACTAAAAGTGAACTCCTAGAAGCCATAAACGAAGCACATTATACTGTTACCGGTGCGGATGAGATACATTGAGTTTCTGAACGAACTTCCTCCCAAAATCAATAACACAATTTTTGAACACTCTCAACAAAATATGGTTCAAGAGAAAACTACCCACTAGCTGGAAATATGCTACCGTGATCCTCATCCCTAAGCCAGAGAAAGACAGTTCAAATCCACAAAATCCACAAAATTTCAGACCAATTAAATTGACAAGTTTTCTCTACAAAACATTTGAAAAAATGATAAATAATCGACTGAACTCGTCTCTGGGAACCAATGATCCAATTGCTAATATACAATGTGGTTTTAAGGACAAAAGAGGAAGGATGGGCAATGTAATGTACTTGCAATAACCCTTATTCCTGAGTGGCTTCCGGACCTTGATAGGTGGTGATCACTGTGTAAAAAAAAAACATATTCCGATTAGAAACATTTATCCAAAAAGCTTTCATTAAAAAAAGAACATCTAATAGCAATCTTTTTTTTATTTAGAAAAGGCTGACGATACAACATGTCATGGGGTACAATAAAAATCCTATACAATATTGGATTAAGGAGCAGATTACACATAGACGATTTTCTATCTAGTAGAAGTTTTAAAGTAAGAATTGGACCAACCCTATCAGACACAAAAATACAGGATGACGGAGATGCACAAATATGTATTTCATCAATTACACTCTTCAATAAAAAAAATGAAAAATATTTTAAGCTATGAGAAAAACTGCTCTTTATATGTGGATGAGCTTGTAATCTGCCATAGATAAAAAAATTGATACTTCAGAGCGCCAACTACAGAGGTGCACAAACAAATTAACACAATGGACCACAGAAAATTGCTTTAAATTTTCAACAACCAAAACTAAATGCACCCATGTCAATAATCATAGGAAAATACACAATGGCCCTACTCTCAACCTAAAAGGAACAAAAATCGACATATCTGACCAACATGAATTTATAGGATTTATTTTCGACAAGAATCTCTCTTTTATCCCTCATTTAAAATATTAAGACAAATATATCAAAACCCTAAAACTATTAAGGCTTGTAGCAAATATTGAGTGAGGATCAGACTGCTCATCACTCCTAAAACTATATAAAACCTTGATAAGCGGGAAACTAGAGTGTGAAAGCTTTATATATGGTTTAACCAGAAAAGGGTATCTTAAAACCCTGGACCACATCTATCAAACAGGATTAAGACTTGCCTTGGGGGGACATTAAAAACCTTCGCAAGGGAAAACTTACATGGTGAATCCTATCAACCCTTACTAAAATTGAGACGTGGAAAACTAGTCTTACAGTATTATCTAAAACTCAAATCAAATCCCCCAAATTATGTCTATCAATGCACTTCCAACCCCAATTCGACACATCTATTAAAAAAAATATAATTAAACTCTTTGGTCTTTACATGAAAACACACACGATAAAAGTACTTACAGAGAACTTAATAGATTAAACCAGCATCTACGAGCACAATTTTACAGAACTCCCCGCCTGGCTGTAAAATCAACCTAAAGTTATGCTAGACCTGACAATATATACTAAATCCAATACTAGAATTCCAATCAAATTTACAGTTATTGATAAAATATAAGTTTCTGTGGGAGATGAATCGTTAAGGTGAAAATAGTTTTGCTAATGAAATAGTCTCGTGGGTATTGTTGAGTGCGCACACACTTATGGAGACAATAATGATACTAAAAAGAACTCTCGGTTGGTTTTACTAAAAACAAGGGAATGTTAGCAGCTGGTTTGGCTGCCCGATACTCAGCATTACAATCTTCAAAGGAAGAAAATAAAAAGTGAAAAACAAGTACTGACCTATATTTCTCGAGTCCTGTTAAGATATGCGTAGCTCAATGGTGTTATTGTACAAACTGCGGAATAAATACTACTGTAGAATGCATCGCGGAATGATCCACAGCTATGAGTTCGTGAAAATAGAAATATAAAAGGAAAATATTATTATGTAAACACTCGATGCTATGAATGGATTAAAAAGATTAAACGCATTTAATTTGTTTTCGTGATGGCGGTAGTACTTTTGTCGGGCCACTCCTGCAAAAGATTATAATCAAAAATAAATTGTTACATTTACATAACGACGCAGTGTGAATATTGTTTGGGCATTCTTTATTAGGATTGTTTATTTTTCAATTTCATTTCTTTATTGGTATTTTTTTTATTTTTTTAATTTAAACGAACATCAATGTTTTTAATAGATATAAATTTAATTAAAAAAATGAATGGTTATAATTTTAAACTTTATGCGTTTTCTTGTCCTTGCATATATTTGAGGGATGTAAAAATATTTCTAAATAGTATCGCTTTTATTTATTTGATTGCATGCGATGCAATCAAAATACCCTTTCTCTGCGAGAAAACAAACATTAACATTCCTTTATTATTAAACAGATTACCAACATTCCAGCCTTAAAAAGGATTTAATTAATGACACTCCGAAAACTCGATCAAAAGAATACATTTAAATATTCCCCATTTTATCAAGATAGCAGCAATAGACTTTAGAACGCCTTGACCTCCTTTTTTCAATAGCACGAATTGGCCAGTTCAGCCGGAAGGGATCCACCCCCGCTCCTCGACACCAATTCTCAATAAATAACCTTTACGGCAACTCAGTTAGGCATTTTCGTGTCAATTAGCGCCATTTTTCGAATTCCTTTGAAATATTTCCAATTCTTCATTTTTAAACTTGATTTATTCATTTTTAATTCTTTTAATTTTTAATGTAGAACATTGAGAGCGTATGAAGCATTATGGCTTGTAAAAATGTACTTGAGAAGGTAGAATAAAAAGCACAATGTCAAAATTCAATCAACTTATAAATTGTTTATTGCTAATCTCTCTATAAAAAAAACTATCAGACAGAATAGCATGTCTGTATTTCTCGTCTATACGTAACTTTTATAAATATATATTCACTGTTGACGCAATTCTATACATGTACAAGAGCCAAGTACCTCCAAGAATGGAGTACTGTTGCCACATCTGGACAGGATCTGCTAAAAAGCATCTTCTCCCGCCTTGACAGAGTTCAAAATAGACTTCGAAGCCTAGCGGGGCTTGCGCTTTTCCCTTCTCTGCAACCTCTTTCCCACAGACGAGACGTTGCGAGCCTGGCTTTGCTTTATCGTTATTTTCACGGCAAGTGCTCGTCTGAGCTCCTATGGTCCACCCTGGCCGAACTTTCATGAAAAAAAAAAACATTTAGCGGAAACCACTTTCAATAATTTACCCCACTCCTTATCTGTGCCAAAACTTAAACGTAGATTCCATAAAGAAAACTACTTTTGTAGAATTGCTCGCCTGTGAAATTTTCATTTTCCTACTTGTGGGAGTTGAAAACTCCCAGCCTAACTCGATTGTCGCCCTTTAACTCAGAAGAGCGACCTAGCTACGTCACTTCCTGTTCCCCATATTTCTTCCTCTTTCGCGCTGGACTTTCAAGCAGTCAAGATGTGACAAACACCACTCCGGTGGGGCCATGGGCCACCACCGCGTTCCTGACTAGCCAGTCAACCACAAGTAACGTTACTCATCTCTCAATGAACTGTTATTCTTTCTATCGCTTCACGTATATTTATGTAAATAAATTACATTTCTTTCGCTGATATATAACGGTATGTTTCCGTCTTCATTATGCGACCTTTTGCCTTTTCAATTCCGCTACCATTAAATACATCCATTCACCATTACACACTTGGGGACGGGTTCGTGTCACACAGCAGACCATCCTGTCCTCAATATGCTTTCCAATTTACTACAATATGATCGTCTTCAAGTCCAATGTGAACAAATTCTTGAGTTATCTTAAGTAATCCAATTGACCACAGTTCCATTTCTAACGATTCTCATTGTCTATAGTACACTCATTAACCCATATCCTCGAGTGGTGCTGGGGCCTTGATAAGTGCTTACTCTTTTGGCTGTATATATTGTATTCCTCTTTGTCTGTCCATTCCACTCGTCTCAAGCGACAAGGTCGATCTGGCAGTAATTTTGTATAGAAGTTTGGCATGAGGTGCGGCGAACTAAGTATTATGGTACAGATTTGATGCACGGTGAGGGATAAATAAGGATTAGTCAACGCAGTACCACATTCACGATGGAAGTTTGGAATCAACAACTGAGTCTCATTCAACGGGCTATAACTTTAACCCATTGGAAAGGCTAAAAGCCTATCTATAGTATATTTATATTTTCTGTCTGTCCATTCCAATTTTTCTCAGAAAGTACTGTGTCGATGTGCCTGAAATATTGTATAGACATTTCCTATGATTAGGTTTGGCGAACTAATTATATCCGTTCAGTGCACGGCATGGGATTACTAGATTAGTCACCAAAATACCACATTCACTGTAGAAGGCATAATCACGTTGACGCACCGGTTCCCGTTTGATCACCGAAGTTAAGCAACGTTTAACCTTGTCAGTATTAAAATGGTTGATTATTTGGGAATTCCGGGTGGTGTTTGCTCTCTCCGCTTACCGCTTATCTCGGCATTGTTTCCAGTCGTCCTCGACTTTTCCTTGCTACTGAACACAAGCAATGCTGATTCCAGTAAGTTGTGGTTGAGTATTTTCAACCCTTTCCTTACAATTTCACGCACAGTCACCGTACAGGGGGTACCCATTGTCTTTCGACGCTGATAAACCGCTCGTCCCAAGTTAGCGGCCTATAACGTTTGTTCGTTTTAACGGGCTAAAACTTTATCTTGCATTTCTCTTAGTCTGCTTCTTTCTAGGTTCAACGTTTCATCGGAGACTTCTATGCCGATCTACCTGAATGTTTTATTAACAATAATAATAATGTGCAGCGAACTTATTGTATCCGTTCAATACATAGATAGGGATTACTTATTACAATACCGCATTTACTTTAGACGTTTTGCATAGACTAATAATCCTTACTCAACGGGCTGCAACTTTTGCCGACGAACTAAAACGTCTTTCAATAATGGGACCACGTTAAAATGTCACCATGCTTTTTTTTTTTTTTTTTTTTTTTTAACTTCGTATAATGTTCTTATTATTCCTTTTGAAATATTTATCAGGTTCAGTAATACGAAGAAAATATTTCTTTCTTCAATAAAAACTATTATCGTTATAAATTTTATTCATGAATACTTGCAGGCTGCTTGGCATTGCCCAGTCGTAAGATACGCCTAAATATTATATTTTAATATGTGCAGATTAAGTATTTTTTTTTATAGTTTTCAATCGATTATTATATTGAACCATATATATAGTGGTGAGATGAAAACTAATATATATGGCTTGGTGCTATTAGCTACAATTGAAAACAAAACATAATTCGCCACCCTCATTTATTAGCCTCTGAGCCACGCCCATATGCAAGCACATACAAATACACACGGACCTATATATATATATATATATATATATATATATATATATATAATCACCTGTCATGCTTTTTTTATATATACGAATCGCCCTATCAGCAAGAAAAGGCGGACGGGCGTTTCACAGAGTGTTTTTTATTACATAGATATCACATATTTCTTTAAAATCGAAGAAATAATTTGTAATTAATATATCTTGTGCATCTTCGTAGTTTAAAAATAATTGTCCACTAAATAGGGTTTAAAATAAAAGTATAGCAACATTTTAAATGCATTTGTTCCAAAGTGTACTGTGGTAACTGAAAATCGAAATAATTTGATTTTAAAATAATTCGTTTTAAAATAATCGAAGTCGATTGGACAGACAATTTCATTTTTACACTAGGGTGAAAGGCGATAACGTAGTACGAGGATAAGACGCCTTAGCGTATTATTTTATATGTATTTATAAAGCTGTACAAAGATTAGAGGAAATTGGAATCAAGTGGCAGATTGTGACTATACAGCAGGCGGCATAATAATAATGTAAATTGAAAACAGCCGAAAATTAAGGGAAATTTAGCATGCAGAAAACGATCCACATAAACTATAAACTAAGCATACGATAATTCAAATAAAACAAATTATATTTAAAAAAAAAAAAAAACTTTTTAGGAGTCTAAGGGCCATGTAACTACCAGAAACCCCATGAACTGATTCCTATCAAACAAAACAAAATAATAGACACGCATATATTGCCTTTAGTCTCTCCGGTGACCAAAAAATGATTGCTAAAAGTTGAGGAAGGTGCAAAAACAAAGAGATAGCACCAACTATATCTCCGTTGGGAAGGTGTAGAAATGATCTTGGAATGGTTTAGTACCACTAAAATTCTAAAAAATAACATTTTTATTGAAGCTAGAAATCAATATCGCAGAATTGTTTCAGAGGTGAAGTGTTGGAAATCTGAAGAGGTTCATTGTCACTCTTTCTCGAGGCAATATCATTTGCTGTTGCGAATGTGAAATGACTGAAACATTGTATGCAAACTGCAAGTGAGTTGGTTAAAATGACGTATATGTGTACAGAGCTCAGGTATTATAAAACTTCTTTAAACTGCTCGTATATTATAGAAAATGACGTGGAATTGTAAAAAGAAATAAGGACGTTTTACAATCCACAGCGATTTGAAAAAGTAGACAAACACTATGTATAACAAAAAGCAAGATACTTAGCTGAATAAGTTTTAGTGTTTTTACTTAATGTAAAAACGTTTATTCGGCGCGAACAAAAGTAATGTCGAGCGGTTCACGAGCACAAGAAAAATAGCCGCAATATATTTGTCACACGGCCATTTTTCTTGTGCTGCTGTACCGCTCAACATTACTTGTTTTCCGAGCAGAGTAAAACATTTTACATAAAGTAAAATCACTAGAATCTTATACAGCTAGGTAAAAGATTAACCTATCTTGGCTTTCGTAATCTTTGTTATATATATTTAGTAACATTTATTTGTTATATGTGGGGGGGGCAACACGATATACACGTGCGTATGGGGAGCAACGCGATATACATGTGCGTATGGGGAGCAACGCGATATACACGTGCGTATGGGGAGCAACGCGATATACACGTGCGTATGGGGAGCAACGCGATATACACGTGCGTATGGGGAGCAATGAAATATACACGTACGTATGGGGAGCAACGCGATATACACGTACGTATGGGGAGCAATATCAGGCGGAATTGTTTCGAATCCTGTGAGTTTAAGTATTTTAAATGATGTCTCGGAAACAAACACTTGATGCAGACATTTTGTTCCGTGTAAGTTGAATATGAAAAATGTTTCGGAAACTCGTGGAAGCTGAACTGTCTTCTGACTTTGTGTGTTCACACACATTAGACACTCGGAGGTAAAAAAAAAAAAAAAATCTGTGTCTTTGTTAATGAGGTGGTTAATTTTCTGGGCGTTTGCCAAGTCGGTTTCTAGATATCGAAGATTCAATCACTTTATTCCGAGGGAAGCACAAACATTATGCCATGTTTCGAATGGAGGAGTTTATTTACCAGAGGAAGATGTTAAACAAGATGGGAAAGTGCGGGAGAGTCAAGGCATAGCCCTTAAAAAGGAGCACTCCTTTTAATATTACCTGAGCAGTCCTGTTGGCATTTCTCTGTAGCAGTGCCTCGGGCTGTAAAAAAAACAAAAACAAAAAAAAAACACTTCCTCAACTCTAAAGATGGGAGGCAACGGTCTGACAGGATCGACCCCTTAGAAGTAGATGGAATGAAACAGCCATACTTTAAAAAAAAAAGGAAAAGGCAAGTTTAATAATAACTTTTTTTTTTACAAGATGGAAATCACTAACAAGGCCCGGAAGCCACTCAGGGATAAGGGTTATTGTAAGTACAGTACGTTAGTGTGGAGATTTAATAAATTGTCTACTTAAGGGGGCGTTTCATCAGGAATTTGTTTACGTTGGACTTGAAGACACCCAAGTTGTAGTCAGGTGGTAAGCAGGTAGACGGAACAGTTCCACAGGCGTGTAGTTCTAAGAAAGAAGCTTTGTTCATGGAATCTACGTTTTGATTTAGGCATAGATAAAGAGTGGGGAAAGTTTTTGACAGTGGATTCAGCTAGACGAGTGTTTTTCGTAAAAGATTGGCGAGGGGGGACCAGAGATTGGAGTTCAGCCGAACACCTGCCATGGAAATAACAATAAAACAAAGATAGGCTTGCAACGTCTCTTCTGTGGGAGAGCTCTGGTTACTTTTAGGGCCGAAACTAAACCCTTAGCTGAGCTGTTTCTAATGTGGGGTATTATTACTATAATTGGAATAGTCAAATGAAAATAATTGAAATTGTTTTCAAACTTACTTATCTTATAAGTGTATTTTTCTTCATAGAAATGCTGTGTAAATGTACTAGTTCCTGTCATATTATTTTAATAGTTTAATCATCATCTACATAATAGTTTCTGCCTGTTTCTTTCTGTGTACATTACGTTTAGAAAAATGTCAAACGCAAATTTTGAACGAACTCCTCAAAAAAAAGGACCAATTTCGCGATATTTGAATTTAAAGTCTAATCTGGCAAACTTGAGACAGAGTATGAGTGACCGCCATTTGAATATCGTTATATTTGATCTTTTTTTTATGGTTTCCTCGAAAAAAAAAAGCCAGTTAAACGTTACGTAAAAAAGGAAGCATTCGAAAGTAGCAGGGCAAAAAACACGTGTTTGCCAAGAGATGATGGTCTGAAAGGGTAAATTAAATATGTTACAACGTGATTTTATTATCTATATTTAACTGTGTAGTGCAATAGTAATGTCTGAGTATTAGTACCTATACATTTATCTCCTTTTCATCAGGTCTATATTTAAAATTCAATGGAAATTGTGTTCATAAAAATGTTGATTAACTCGTATTTACTGCATGTTATTGGTTTCGCAAAACTAATTTTTGTGCTATCCAGAAAAATACCAGCTTTATCAAAGCATTAGTTCATGCAATAGGTTCCATATTCCGTGGAATTTCTACGAGTCAGTCTAGTTTATTCATTAATCTTGCCCGTTTCACCAACTTTTTCTTCTTTGCCCCCGCCTCCGCTCGTCTCTCCAACTTTTTCCTCTTTCCTCCCACTCCGTTAGTCTCTCTGACTCGCCCTCCTCCTGATGTTTCTCCCGCTCTTCGACTTTACTCCCTTCACTCGATCTACAGTCTTTCTGAATACTCCACTTCAATCCCAACCCAATTCCCGCAACTTGACGGAATTTATTTCTAAGCCGATAAAACGCATAGAAATTAAACTAACAAGTCTTCCTATCCCACTAACCCACCGTTAACAATAAAAATAAAATAAAGATGACTGCGAACACCCCCCTCCCATGTGTAGAGTATTTCGTTAGTTTTAATCACGTGTTATCAATACATTTTCGTAACAGTCGGGTTAACCTTCGTCTAACGTATAACCGCGTAACCTTAAAGTGCATCATAATTTGGACTTTATTTTAACTAATTCGTGACACGCGGACATCTTCTTCCGGTGGTATGTTATATATAATTTTTTTTAAATTTCATTTGCAAGGGTAATCAGCCTGTTTTTGATTTAAATCCATTTTTATCTTGTATTTTCATGACCCTACCCGCTATTGCAGTATTTAAATCGCACACGACGACAACAGTCGTTACAGCTATGAGATCTTGTTTTTAGTAGTTACCTTCATCGGGAGAAAGATGTGGTACAAATGTAGGGACGCAAGGTCAGCGCACAAAGATGCCTTAGCAAACCTGTTTATGTTCTCGGTTGAGCGTGCCTCAGGCGGGTAGCTATAAACTAACTTCTTTCTAAAGCAAAGAAATCAAGGTCTTCAAGAGTGGATCTCCGAAGCGAGTCGATGCTACAGGCTTTACTAAAGAATAAAAGCACGGGTCTTACAATGACCACGTCTGTCTGATTGATTTCTGCGAACGGATGTTTGATATGCTAGGTGTGAGAGATAAACCCCTGTCCTCATTTTCTTGTTTAAATTCTCTAAAATCTTACGATACAATGAGGATTATTTACTTTCCTGCCTTCTAAAACTGAGTGTAATTTACTATATCTATAAAAGTGAGATATGTGTGCTTGTTTGTGTGATAGCACTTCTCAACCTATATACTCAACATTTTTTATGCACAGACTAAACAATTGGGATATAGGATATTCAGACTTTTATAATTGTTTTTTTATACGGAAAAAATTGTGGCTAGGGATCGAAAATAACATATTGGTACTTGGGGGCGGGGATCATTGAATGTTTATCTATTTGTCAATTGCTTTACGATGGTTGAAAACACTGTAAGATTATGGAAAATCGGTCTAATGGTTATCGTACTGGACTCACTGTCACTTTAGGTTTTTGTTTCGATCTCGGCGCGAGTTTATTTGTTGGTTTTTTTACTAAGAAGTGAACTGTTTAGAAAAAAAAACATAATAATCGCATGCATATATCCGTTTCCTTCGGTTTTGGGGTTTTTTTTTTCACTTCATTTTTTACGGAATTTAATTTTACGTTTAATATCGAGCAACGGCGGGTACGTCTAGTATAAGATATACTTATGATATACAACCCAGATTTCACCCCAAAAGGATATAAAAGATGCAAGAAAATGAACAATAGAATAGTTCAGACACTCACTGGACGCGTTCATGTTATCTGCTTTTTTTTTCTTAAGAGCATACGCCCCTACAAATTTGTTTTCCCGTAATTGGTATTTATTTCTTTACGTACCTGGTCAGAATATTATAGAAAGTCGGTTTATAATCTATCTATTATATCGATAAAAGTGAGAATATGTGTATGAGGACAACTATCAACGTATATACTAGACACGACAATAAAATATTCTCTACTATTTTTTAAAATAGAATGTTAAATTTTCCAAAAGAAAAAAAAAAACACAATTCACCGCCATTTTTTTCTCGATGGATAATAGATTTCATGATTTTTTTTTTAAAGTTTGGAACCAATTATTTTTTTGACTAAATAAGATTTAAGCTAATTCGAAAATATAACACAAGTATCTGAATTTCAAATAATTCCATATTTTTCTCAGTTGTAGCGACATTAAAAAATAAGAAATTTAATGAAAGTTTGGAAGAAACTACGGTAGCCTTTATAGGATTAAATATGTTCATTTGGTCCTGTGAATTATCATGTATCTTTAACGTTTGTTTTGATGATTAATGAAGAATCAACTTTATAAGGGTTTAACTTTTTTCATAAGCGATATATAATATATGTGTGTGTTTGGGTGTTGCCTAAATGACCCCTTGCTGTTAAGCAACGATGAGGTTGGCCAATATCAGATAGGTGACTATTTTAAAAATGCTACGAGCCATATGTGTTGAAAAACAACTCCTGCATCTAGTATCACGCTTGGTCATCTTGAACCTGTCTTAGCATCAGGACCAAGTGTTTCTGAACGAGAGGGTGTGGTAGATGCAAGTCCTCCACACTTTAAACTATGTAAAGCTCAATCACATCAAAAATAAAAAAGGGGATAACAATTGTTTGTAAAGACGAACAACTGTGTGTAGGCCTTATAATCTACCATAGATGAGATAATGATACGTAACAAAAAATTGCCGAAAAAAATATCGTATTTATAGCCAAATGCGCAGTTATTTATCGATTCTTTTCTTTTCTTTTTATATCGATTCTTTAAAGCATTTTCTATTTAAGAGTATATAATTAATATTTGGCTCACTAAAATAAAATTATTAATTTATTTTTCAAAGATTTAAAAGTAGTGTCTTTCGTAAAAATAATGGAAATATATAAATTGTTTTGCTAATCTAGAAGATAATTATCCATATATCTAATGAATTACACACTTCAAAGCACAAAAGATGGAAAATTAAACGCATTCAAAATTCGGATTTTCAACCTGAAAATCTGACACGTGCATAGTTGTTTCTTTGGTTTATATATATATATATATATATATATATATATATATATATATATGTAAAGCTGAACGTGCGTGTGTCTGGTCATGAATAGGCTCCTATATGGTTGACTATTATAGAAAACTGATCACATATGATGATAGATGTATATGTTTGATCTGGCATAATGATGATTCATTCAAATTGTTGGGTCTTCGTACGGGCCTGATCCATAAAGTATGGAATTAAAAAATTGAAAATTAAAAAAAAACGTTTACAAGTGTGTTTGATATAGATGTACATAATAATAATTTGATATTTATGTTTTAACTTAAATAGGGATGGTATAATAAAACTGTGGTGTCTATATTCGCGACTGGCCCCCATAGAAGTGAAATAGACACAGAATTTAATAAAGACTTTTCATATCTATCTGCTTTGATAATTATGTTTCAGTTTGAAGAAATATGGTATAATAAAATCATGGGGGTGTTCGTTCGCGCCTGGCCTCCATAGAAAGGAAATATGTCACAAAGTTTAACAATGTGTTTTAATATAGATTCACAGAATATTGCGATAAGTGTTTCAGTGCGAACAGGTATGGTATAATAAATTATCTATTTCATTTTTACTTTCATCATATTTTGCTTTGGTTTTGATACCCCTTAAATTCGAAGCTTTTATACTATAACCCTTCATTATAAGTTATTCATTATGAATTTTAATACGCTTAAAATAAAATAACAAGGGGACATTTATTTGAGACTTCGTGGAATGTCTGTTAAGATATCAGGCCCTCATCTTTACTTTCGAAAAACGTTGAAAATTGGTTTGCGTTACTAAAACATTATTTTAATATTGCGTAAGCACTGGATCCAGAGTCCGTCCTCTCTGAAACGTCAGTAGTAGTATTTTTCTTCAGGAGTTAAAGTGTCCAGTAGAGCATTGCTTGTTGTACTCTATATTAAGCCTTTCTGTTCTCTTTGATCTCTTGCGATAATGTGGTAGCAGCCGAGGCTGGGGACACAACATGTGTTTGTTTGTGTGTGTGCGTGTACTTTTATGTTTAGTTTTGCGTTCCCATTCATCGATGACGGATAAACGTTGTTTTGTTATGGGTTGTTTTCGGTACTCAATGATTTTAATATTTCGACTGTTTTCACTACTTTTATTGTTTGTTGTATTATCACATTTTTTTATTTATTTACTCACTGTGTTTTCACACAGGTCATCGTCAGTGATTAATCAGTAATATGAACCAGTGGTGTTCACTGGAATCTGAGTCGGAGGAAGTCTCCATAAACGTCGTACTCTCTACTACTTTCGAAAACCTTTGCGAATAGCTTTGTGTTCTTGCAACAGCAGCTTTCTCGTTGGCATTGACCATTTATCTTTAATGGGGAATGTTTGGTAATAAGCATCTCCAAGGTCACAATCTTCTCGACAATCTTCCAAGTGTGGTCTGGACAGTGGTGTCTCTCTTCAGGCTTTTTTCCTCCTCTTTGATTTTTCACAGCTACTTTGTGTGCCATATTAAAGTGGGGGCGCACAATTTATAAAATATCGTATGATTGTTATTATATTGATTTTGTAAGTGCTATACTAAATCTTTCTTTCATATGACTCTCCAAACTGTAATGTGAAATTATTGTCTGGAAATATATACTTGAAAGATGACGTCAACAAATTAAAATTATTTAATACATGACAAATACTGATGAACCTGGTCAGTGATTGTTTGCTCGAAAATAATATTTTCTAGTTTGTATAATTTTAGCAATATATTTTCACCAAGCGTTATAAATACTGACGAGGATTACGTCTTCGATGTTATCTCTTACTTTCCGTTTCTGACAGATTTATTGTTCGTCTTAAATTAAGACCTTTTTTTTTTCTTCGTTATTTTTTTTCCAAGAAACTATAACTCAACATTTATTCAAATACACGTTATAATTGTTTCGGTGCGTATGCGGAGAGGTTGCCGTACAATTTATTTTTATGGTATCTTCAAGTAAAATTCAACTTTTACGATATATTTTTAATTGATATGTGAAAGTGAAGAATAGTTACAAAATACCCCCCATGTTAAGAATGGATTTCTAAATAAAGTTTTTTATTTCAGCGCAGTAACTTCCTAGCATAAGTACATTTTTTCAATGTTATCAATAATTTAGTTGAAATATTTAGTTCATGTATGACACATTATTTCAGAATTATTCTTTCATCTCAAACTTCATCTCAAACAAAGCGAAATTCCAGTAATATTAATGTTCTACTTTGACTAAGTGTTGCTGCAAGCAGGGTCTCTAAGTGGGGATTTGTTCCAATTACAATTAAACTTTTGCATGTTAGGATAATCGGGAAAGCAAGGTTCAGGAAAGTAGAAGGCTTTCCGGTATCCGGAGAATCTCTACAGTGAAGGCGTACTATTTAACTACTTTTTAGTTAAATCGGGGGTATTTCTGTCGATACGGTAATAGTACTAAGAGTTCCTAGGAGCGCATTCTATCAAAACCATTTAAAAACAATAGAACTGAAAATTCATAATTGTGTATCTGGTGGAAGATCGCTTTTCTTAAGTATCGCATGAACGACTCCGATTAAATATCCAAACTAATGAATTCAGTTTCGCCAACACCTGCCATAACTAAAGATAACTTTGATGCGAGGATCAGGCCGAACTTGTTGGTGAAGAAATAAAAATACGATTTGATATTTTCTAAGACATAGGAAAATAATTTGATCAAAGTAAAACGTTAGCTGTATTGTGCCGCATCCGCTTTAATGTACACCATTACTTGATAACATCGAACTTTGATCGTTTCTTTATAATATTTTTCCTAAAATGAAAATAGGCTGTCCATAAAACAGACAATTTATTGGACTAGCCTGGATGTCCGGCGTTGCTCAGGTGTTTGGAGATGTGTGTTGACCAGAAAAAATGAAGATAGCAGGCAGGCTCGAACATGTAATGCGAAAGAGAAAAAGGGCGTGAAAAACAAGTGTCGTCTTTGCTGTTGCATCCATCGCCAAATCCGAAGTGGCGAAGATATAAATTAAGTCTAGTCAATCGAAAAAATGGGATGGCTTACGAAAATCTCGGCGGAAAAGCGACCCCTCCTTGCAGAAAAGTGCCCAGTTAAGGGTTAAAAATTTATGTTTTCAGCCAACTATTCTATATTTGTCGTCCGAAGGGTCGTGCCTCAAAACGATACCGACCTTGTGAAAATCCATTTCCTCTTTTGAAAGTTTTTGGCATGCATATACATACATACATACATTTAAATAGACAGGTGAGATTTATATAATAGATTACAGGCTTGACAAAATGTATTACACATATTCTGATTGTTTCAACAGCGATTATGCAAAATTATATCCCCATGAATATAAAGACGTCACTTCCGCTTTTATATGTGTTATATTCCATCAGCACGGCTCTTGTTTGATGATTATTTTGTGTTGACTCTTTACATCCCTAAATAAGCAATTATTAGTTAATATGTGCACTGGTTAACTTGAATATTGCGCACAACCACTGAAGTTAACATGGTGTATGCCTAATTATTATATACAAAATATCACTAGAAAATAAGATAATGATAGTAAAAAAAAATAATTCCAGCATTTTGTAAAGTCTAATCTCTAAAGAAACTCACTAACGCAGTTTAATAATTTACTATCGTGATTTTATCGATTGCCGGAATGATCCTTCTGTGTTGCTCTTCAGCATCGCCATTATGATTCTCTTGTTAGGGTCCTACGTTATCAAAATAGTTTTCCCCTTGATGATTTCTTTAAACTTATAGAAAAATGTCACACTGGACAGCGTCGGGTTAAGAGAGAGGTTACGAGTCATATCTAATCTGCTATAAATCTGTTATCAGCAGACGAAACTTAAAGGTAAACATTGTCACTTGCCCGAGAGCTTAATTCATTTAGAGAAAAAGCAATACATTTGTCGATCGCACAAGATTGGAAAGTGAATATCTTTGCTGGAGTAGTTAATTCTAGGTCTCTATTCTGACACACGTCAGCTCCCTCCCCAGAGAAGAATGGATTATCTATTAAACCGTCCGTCCTGCTCAACGTCCAAATTTCAACTCCAATTCTCTTCTCAGCTAACTAGAACGACATAATATACACGCAGTTCCATCAGCTGACCATATACTTCCGGTAAACATGTCTATGATTTTATCACACCTTGACAGTTTTATCGACAGTCTTCATATCCATCCTTTTTTATCACTCCAGTTAGATAAATAGATAGAGATGGATAAATACAGAAATAGATAGATAACTAGACCGATAGATATATTACTAATACACATAAACAGATTGATCGATAGACAGATTAATAACTAACAAATACTTCGTTGTGTTCGACCTACAACATAACACATTTACACCGATGGAAGGCGACGATTCCACTTACCAGAGAGCTAAACCAAGTAGAGCATACATGATAATCTCTCTCTCTCTCTCTCTCTCTCTATATATATATATAGAGAGAGAGAGAGAGAAAGGTGTGTAAAAGGGGGTATCAGTGCGCATGTCCGTAAAATCATAAACTAGACAGGTACCTAATTGAGTGTTTGTGTGCAAGCATATAAAAATAAAATAAAAACAACACTGAGAAACTCTCGAACGCCTTTTTCTCCACACATGAATTTTTAGCGTGAACACTAAACACTTTTTCTCGCCCGTCCAACTACAGGCCCCTACACACGCGCACCTCATTTCTTTCCCACCTGCCTCTCCACCAAAAAGAAAGAAACACAAACAACAGCAACAATGATAATAAAAACTATCCAGTCTCATTTCACAGCCGGTTAGTTAACAACGCTTAAGGATCGTGCTGTATCAGAAGAAAAAAAGAAAAAGCCAAGACTTTATCATACGAAGCCACGTAACCATTTGTAAACGGGCAGAATTCCACGTCTGAAACCGACTGTGAGAGCGCCGGTAATATAGTCCGAGGGCTACGCCGGCTTTTTCTTCTAATGGCGGCGAAGAGAAAGATGGTAAGAGATAGATATGACTTTTATTTTGTTTGTTTTATTTTGTTTTCCTTTAAAGAAAGGAATGAGGATTATTACGCCACTGCCCGACGTAATGACACTGCCACTGCTCGGAGATAGGGAAAGGGAAAGCCACGACCAGCACCCACACACGACAAAGAACTCGATAGGCATTCTTGTAGGTTTCTGACTTTTGAACTCTTGGAAGATATTTCGCTTCACGCTCGGTTTGTTTTCACAGATCTGGGTAAAGCGTTTGAGTGTATCATTGCGTAAGGGCTTACAGATACAGTCGTACCAGAAACACTTAAAGTCTCCGTTTCATGAGGAGGAAGTGAGGTTTCTGTTATCATTTTCTGGTGGTGATAATTATTATGTATATCTTCTGGGAGGGGGTATATTAGTTCTGTTCTTTGGTTTCCAAAGAGATTTTGTGGTTTTCTAACAAAGTAGTCACCTGTCCCTGTTTATTATAGATATAATGTAATGCTGTTTTTTTTTTTTTTTTTTAGTAATGAAATAGGATCTTCATAATTTCAGCTCTAGTTTAGTAGTCCAATTTGTGGGGATGTTTGCTCGGTTCAATGGATACGATTATCTGCTGTGTAACCTGATATTGTTCTTAGTTTTCCTCGACTCCTTTCATGTTTTTGATAATTTACACATTAATATTGCAGGAAAAAAAAACTATGAAGTCATAATTTCCGGCAGTTAAGTAGAAAAAATTATTTTATTCAGTCTCTACTCATGAGTTTTGTGTAAGTTTAGATATTAATGAAGTTATTTGTTTGTCGTGCGTACGATGTTTTTGAACGGAAAAACCTACCTTAACGCTGATTGAGAATAATGTATCCCTACTACTGTAATGCCCTCAGATAAAAAAACACTTTGTATATATTAAAAAAAAAAAATAATTGGCGAGGACGTGTTTTCCCATTGCAAGCTATATCAGCATAAATGATCCAAAGATGAGACAACGGAAAACGGGCAACATCTTTAGCTTCAATTTCAGAAATTCGCGTTTCTTATTTTGCTCGGGAAATTGACGCGCTTTTATGATGAAACAAAACCCCTAGCTATGCTACGATTTTATACAATCCATACATGGCATGCATTAAGAAATCAGATATTTTCAAAGCCTATAGGGTACTCGACGATGAGTTAAACAATGTAAGGTTTGACAACAGTGTTTGTGATTGGTAAATATAAGAGTATTTAATAGAACTCTTACGCAATAAGTTCACGTTGAATTTGACGACCAAGGTTGTGGTTTGTATTTCACATGCGGATATTGCTTGGAAACAAACTTTGCTCATGGAAATTCCGTTTATCCCTATATAAAGAGGGAGAACTTTAATTAGTTGTACTGGTTTTAGGTAGACGGGTGTTTTTACCTGCAGAGAAATGCAGATTATAACTCAGTCGAGCATTAACCATGAAAATATCGATTGAAGGGGGAAAGACTTTGAACTTCTGTTGTTAAATAACAATGACAACACTTCGAGTAGATTTTGAAATTGATTTTGCATTTTGTCAAAGCAGCAATGTCTATTGTGAAAGTCACATCTCTAGATGTGATGCCATTTGCAAACTTCTCACATCATTGACCCCTTGGCTTTATGTATTTCTCCATTTAGCCTTTACCTTGCAAAACATTAATAACCATCATAAATTTACAAGAAGTTTTTTATTGCTTAGGTTTTATTTTCCAAGTTTTGTAATAACGTTAGTATAATACATTCGTATCAAAAAAGTAAAGAAAATAAAATATTTTCTAAATAGAAAACCATAAAGTTAATTTATATAACGTTTCTTGCACATGACACAATCTGAATAGAAATAATTATCTTCAAATTATCAAGTACTTAAATTATTTACCAGAATATATATAATCATGTCATGTCGTTTCTTATCGTTGAGCACTTTCAGTTGAATGAAGTCGGTCAATTTAGCTCTTACGCGTAGATCATCATATAATGATCATATAATGATTAGATCACTCTGGCTGACGTTAAAAAGAATTTAAAACATATGTAAAATTCAACAGCATTTCTTGCGGTTAACGGTAGTCGAGTGGATTAGGTCCTTGCTAATGAAGCAAGGGATGACTTCTGTCGCCGGGTTCGAATCTATCTATTGGTGTTAATCGTGATACCCTGCACTCATGATTCCCGAAAGGATGAAATACTGGTGTATGTAGGTATTTAATAATTATTATAGTATATATATATAATATATATATACATATATATATATAGTGGTTGAAAACAACGGATTTTGTTTTTAAGAGATAGAGAATTATGTTAGAAGCGAGATATTTTTTATAGTGTTAGAAATGGTCTAAACTTTTTGACAGCTGCATACATAATTAAGGCTTCCGTTACGGTCTTTAGCAATCAGTTACAAACACTTTTAAACGTCCGAGGCTTTTATGAGGAAAGATCTTTTTATTTCAATCGTCATAAAGTGCAGATGGGAGGCTTGGTAGTAAAAAAAATTAAGCTTGGTTGTAGGCGTATAAAAAGTAACTAGTGTCCATTTGCTTAAGTCATATAGAAAAAAATATTATGGTGTTTATCAGCACAGCTTTTCTAAGTGTTGTCATAGTTTCTTCACCCGCATAACCAGATGAGATTAGAATGTGATTTAAGAGACCATTGAAAGTAAGATGGTGTGATCCAGAATTGATCCTTGGGGCACATTTCATTGACAAAACGTTCGTAAGATTTCTGAGCATCAAAGTCTACTAGCAGAAGTTGTGAGTTCTTGATATTTCATAGCAAACTTATTTTGAAGCAAACTTTTGTGCCAAACTTTATCAAACGTATTTGACATATCAAAAACTACGTATTCTAAATTGCAATTTGTCGTCAATCGTGTGATATTTCAGTTAACACATAAGTGTCAAGTGGTTGATGGACGAAATCCAAATTTCATGTAACTCTGTACATTGTGTATCATGCGATGGTATTACAACTTATCAAACATAAAACCAATTTATAACACATAGAAGACTTTCTGCTCTATACTTAGATGCAGAATATCTGTCCATTTGGTAGACTGATAATATTTGTGTATGTGATGAGATGAATACCTCATTTAATCTATATAATTATTGTAA
Source organism: Euprymna scolopes (assembly GCF_053919585.1). Lineage (NCBI taxonomy): Eukaryota > Metazoa > Mollusca > Cephalopoda > Sepiida > Sepiolidae > Euprymna > Euprymna scolopes. Next base: position 178,257,107 of record NC_136483.1, read on the forward strand.
TAGAAGAATGCGAGCATGAAAAGTAACATGGTTAAACTTAAACATGGAAAAGTAAAGGACTAGTTATAAAAACTGGAAAAGAAAAGAATATATTCTAGTAAAAAGTTTAATAAATTGATAACTTAAAGTATTGTCGCATTAAGCATTGATTATATAATGCTATAAATTGAATTTTAAAAAATCTTAATGCTGCAATATTTTAAGTTATAAATTTATTATATATTTTTTTATTTTTTATGCTTAACCATATTACTTTTCATGCTCGCATTCTTATATTGTAATCCAGGATTTTTGCAGTTTTACAATAAATTCACTTGTTCTTTGTTTAATTCCAGTCTGATTTTTTGCCTCCATAAACACATATATAATAACAATGTGCGGCACTCGTCTGCTTTCAATAAAATAGCCCACAATTATCTCTCTTTCATGCTTTCATTCTATCTCTTCCACGGGTTACTTCTCTTTTCGCGATAGTAGTCGCTAAAGCGACGTGGTTGCTGTGGAAACCAGTCATAAAAAGCGTCGCTCACGGCCTTACATATTTTTACGATTTTGAACACTAGAAAATTCATCATAACTTTTGTTTTACAGAACGAAAATTAAATTTTCTTTTCATGATACAGCTGAGAAGGTGATCTATAAACTCATAATTGTTTGAAATTTGGTCAAAAAATGAGTGAGCGGTGAAGCTTTAAACCAGTTCTAAATAACTAAAACTGCTACTTAACCATATATTCAAACCCGGCAGTGTTTGACTGATAAAATATTGTGGATCTTGCTTGCATCTTATCTTCGATAATTGGGCGATTCCATATTTAAAAAGGGATGAGAAGTGAATGTGTGTATACAAAGAAAATAATAGAGACACGTGGAAACAGTTTATTTCAATAAAAATATATTTTATAGAACAAAATCCAAAATAGTCACAAATTTAATAATTTATACTTGGTTGACATTTCTTATGCTATTTTTAATGCTAGGACGACTCTTATTGGCATCGAATTTCTTGCCATATCTGACGCAATAATGCTAAAAGTTAAGGCTATGAAGGTGACTTCCATTTCTTTTTGCGAAGGTTCCAGCCTAATATGCCCCGAAGGTTTTCAATTGGGTTCAGATCCAGATCCTCAATCAATGTCATGTCGCCCGAGACGTCTTCTATATATAGGGAGTAAAATTGGCTTATTTTAACACTTGAGAAAATTAGGTGTCCTTAATCTAACATTGCAACATATTTAGCAGAATTAAGCTTTCACTCCATCAGGTCTGAGCGACTATCACTCCAAATTGAACCCATACCATAACTTGGAAACCCCCATTTTTTTCACCGATGGCTGCAGTTTTTTTTTTTTTTTTTTTTTTTAGTAAAACTCGTGTTGAGGGAGCCTCCATAGGGTTACCATTATATTGTCAGGAAATAATGCAAATCTTGACTCATCAGAGAAAATGGCATTGGTCAAAGGGTCATGTGCCTTTCCACCACCTTGCATCTCTACCATAGCATCCCAGCTTGTGAAGACACCCGACAGCTACTCTGGGAGCAATACCAGCTTGTATTGCAATGTCAGAGGTTTTGCACCCAGAATTCTCTTCAACATTTCTGCAGTTTTTCTTTTAGTCAAACTCTTGACTCATCAGAGAAAATGACATTGGTCCAAAGGGTCATGTGTCTTTCCACCATCTTGCATCTCTACCATAGTATCCCATCTTGTGAAGACACCCGACAGCTACTCTGAGGGCCACACCAGCTTGTATTGCAATGTCAGAATTCTCTTCAACATTTCTTTTCACAAGATGCCATATTTTTCCAAAATCTTCAAATACTCAAAGATTGGGATCTCCTCCCCCCCCCGTATATAATTTTAGAGAATATCAAGGGCGAAATCTATTTTGCTAACTTTATGGACGTGTATATTTTTAAATATTTTCGGAGTATAGAATTCGCTCCTGAATTATTAAACCACAATTAAAAATTTTAGCTAAATAACGGTGAGACGTAACCGCGTTTGATGTGGACTATATTTAGGTTTGGATCTGTTAGTATGTCCTTACGCGGTAGTTTTGGTCGCGCAGATCTAGGTAGTTTTAGAATATCACTAGCAGGCTGTTTGGCCGTAAAATACGCATATTTATTATTTCAATAAATGCAGTTTTGTTAGTCGTTTTTATGGAGCCAATTGTCTACTATATATTGGATAATAACCAACAATGATTTCAAAACTGATAAAATAATTTTGGATGTTATCGTGAAAATCGACACCAGAACGTTTAGCACTCTAGCCTTAGTTGTTACCTATCTCTCCAGCGTCGTTATTATCTAAGTTCTTGACAAATGGATACGAAAGGTAATAACATAAACGTCTTTGAGCTATGAATGTTCAGTTTTGCGCATGTGCAAAAGTAACAGCAAAAGTAATGTTTTATTCGACTTGGCCTACCAAGGTCAACATTGTTTTGAATTTTGACATTTTAGCAGCAACTTTTGCCATCTAATAAGTAGACCATAAAATTACTAATTAATTAATGAACACGCGTTTATTTCTAGGAGTATGGACATTAGTTTACTTTCATGTAGTCGCTCGCCTATCGAGGATTATTATAGATCTTATGTATATAATACATTATACATTTATTATACAGTTTATATTACGAGGTCAGCTTTAATTAGTTTTAAATAGAAAACGAAGGCGTTTAATATCAATGTATGAGAGAAAGGAAAACACTCCACTTTGTAGGTATATAGATTACGTAAGGCCGCGAAATACGTAACCCCTGGGATTTCTGTTTATTTCCTAAACGGAAAGCGAGATTTCTGTTTTCCTTTTCTGATGATAATAATGATATGTCTATCTTGTGTGGGGGGTTTGTTCTGTTTTAGTTAGCACGTGAATACTTCTTTAAAAAAAAGAAAAAAAAGATGGTCAGGTGTCTGATTTCTGATTAAGAGATACATGATTTTTCTGTATGTAAATAGCACCTTTCTGTTTACCACCTAATCCTGGATAAAAGTAATGTAATGGAAGGTGGAAATTTTAAATCTAGCGTATAAGAGGCGTACGCTGTCTCATTCGGTAAAATGCCTAACATCACTATCATTTCCGGGCAGGACCACCACAGGTTTTAGCAATAAACTAACCCAATATGATGGAGAGAAAGTAAGATTTTAAAGTTAGTACTCCAAAACCGGAACTGGATCTTTGTAATCCATGCCTTGGCTTAGAAACTCCTAAATTTATGAGAGGAGTATGCGAGATGCAATGCGACTATTGCAAGTTATACAACTGGATATAGTGTGTTCAAATTAGTTAATATTCCTTGCTAATACATGCATTAATATTGTAAGAAATGTTATAACCAAACCCCCAAAAGATACGTTGTATAAGAGACAAGGCAACCTATATTATATTGGAGAACGATTTATTTTTGGGATTGGTAGATTATCATGCATTTTATAATGAAGAGCAATGTATATTAATGTCTCCCTCTCTTTCTTTCTTTCTCTCACTCTCTCGCACACACGTGCATGTGTATGTATATATATATATATATATATATATATATATATATATTACATAAGAACACACACACACATATATATATACGCACATACGTCTACACACAAATATATACATTTACACACACGGATATACGTACGCACACGCATAAACAGGCATACATGTACATGCACGCACACGAATATTTACGCACACATCTACACACAGTCGCATATATCTACGTACACGCACAAATCTACGCGCATGCATATATCTACGCACACATCTACATATCACACACACACACACACACACACACACACACACACACACACACACACATATGCACACGCACATAGATCCGTCCAGTCATGGGATAAGCAAGAATCCATTTAAAGTATGTAGTGAACGCCAATAGCAAATCAGACGAATATTTAACTTAATTTCACAATGAGACATTGTTTTATTTTTCTGCTTCATTAACTAATTAACTAATCCATTCGTGTTTTCTGTTAAAATTTCCAGCGTTCGTTGTTTTCTTCCAACTCTATTAAGGCGTTATATATATATATATATATATATATATATGTGTGTGTGTGTGTGTGTTAGTGCAAATACTAGTAAGCGTAATTTGCATTATCGATCTGTCAGTAACTCAGCCGATAACAATGCTGGAGAGAAATAACGACTAAATTTAGAGCGCTAAGTGGTCTGGTTTCAATTCTAGCGGATGGCACCGAAGACATGACTTTCTGAAGCTACAGGTTTAATCTAATTTATCATCAAAATAAAACGGAACTTCATCAGATGGTGAGGTTCTAATTTGAGAATTTAAAGATTTTAATTTGATTGTTTCACCCATGTCAATCCCGTGTCCTCAATGGACGGTAAAAACAAGCCAGACTTCACAACACAGGCGTGTAACTATACTATGGACCATTAGATGCATGTAGCCACGAAATGCAGACTCTTTGTGAAAACCATTTAAGACAGCTGAACAAATTATATTTTAAAAATATAAACCGTTTTTTTGCAGTTTCACAAAAGAAGGAAACACGTAGGTCTCAATTGGTTATGTTGTTGGTCATTTCATGTTTCTTCACGGAGCTGAGCAGTTAAGATAGAACTTTTGGAGAAAGGAAAGGTATGAAGCATATATTACTGTTCTTATAAAAAATGATACCTTTATCTAAATATGAATTGTAATATATACCCGTGTGATAACTCTGATATAACATGGCTCAGTTTATGCGTCATTATCATATCCCCTGGCTAAACTGCAATGCATCCAATTTATACGTTTATAACGGATGGTATAAGAACAATATCTCGAACCCTGACGATGTAATATAATTGTTTGATGTCTGTAATCCACTATACAATATGACTGTTTTGGTGTCGTTATAAGGACAATATCTCAAACCTCACTATACAACATATGACTGTTTTGGTTCTCGGTAATATTCTACAAGTTGAGTATTTAATCTTCTAGACGGACGATACTAGTAATAATCACGCATTCAAAAAATGTATGCCTCACATAGGACTGTTTGTTCTATAACGATATGCAGAATATCTGTTCAGTTTTAAATTATTAATAGGCTGACAATATAATCAGAGAAGGGATTTCTATTAATTTATTTATTACGGACTATTATTCTCATATTTATTAGTCATTGTTTCACGACGTTTCGGCCAACTATTCCTCTGGCCTTCGTGAAGTGGTAACCGCGACGGATAGGAACTCCGAATCTCCTATCTGCATTCTCAGCAATCACTGCCATCCGTAGTCGTTGTCCTCTCACCACGTTTGGCAAAGTAAGCCTCTGGACGGCTTTGGGTAGGATTGAAACCACTATCTTCAGACAATGCTCATCTGGAACCGTAGAGTATCTATCAACTTCGTCACGGGCTCCGAAGCGGTTTCAATCCTACCCAAAGCCGGCCAGAGGCTTACTTTGCCAAAACGTGATGAGACAGATGGCGGTGATTGCTGAGAATGCAGTTAGGAGATTCGAAGTTCCTATCCGTCGCGGTTACCAGCTGACGAAGGCCAGAGGAATAGTCGGCCGAAACGTCGTGAAATTACAACTAATAAAGATGAGACTAATAGTCCGCAACAAATAAATTAATATAAATAATACTCATCTCAATGAATTCCAATTAAAATAATATATAAGGGATTTATAGATATTCCATAGCTACCTAATTATCTTCAGCAGGCTAAATTTGTACTGTATTGCTATATGTGCTAAACGGATGTTTTTTATATTTTGTGTCGAAGCGAGTAAGCAAGAAAAGCCATATTGACTTTTAATTAAAAATTACTTACGATTTCTACCTTGTTTTACGGTGGGAATCAGAGGAATCAACTGTTTAGAATTTACTGAAGGGTACTGTTCGAAATGCCGTATGCATTCACGAGTTCGACATGACTCTTTAAGACCGACGATTAGATTAACCGAAATATCAGAAGAATATCCAATAGGAAAATATGGCAAATAGTTTTTATTTTAAAAGAATTCGAAAAAACAAACCAGAAAATACTTGTATTATTTTTGAGTCAGTTATGATATGAAGAATTACTTCAAAATTCCAAAGATCCTCACACAAATGTCAAATGAATAATTTATCAGTTGGATTGCAAATATAGCTTAAATTAATCGGACTTGTTGTCGCCATCTTTTAATGATAGATACCAAGGCTTCTACGATGCAAGCCTTGGATAAACAAAGAAAAATAATAGGCGCCAATCTAGTACTTGGTCTGATTCCCCATCGAGAAAGGCAAATATGTTTTATTTTTTGTGTAATCCGAAAATCTTGCTATTATAAATATAATATCCTTAAATTGGAATTACTTTAAATGTCATTAATCAAAGTCGCAACGTTTGTCAGGAATCAATTTACTAAGTCGTGTGTTCCGAAGAATGTAAATTGTCAAAAGCGATTGTTGTCCGAATTAGTTATTTAATGTATGTTTTGTGTCTGATATTTAAAAATCCGTTAAAAATGCCAATGTCGCGAAAGGAAAGTGCACAGTTACTGTAGTGGTCCTATGTGCCATAATGGCCATCTACAATAGTATGCTGAATCTTATGGCAACAAATGTGGTTCTAAACGCCTTGGATATCATTACAAGTTTGTATTATGCTCCTAGTGCCACACACGTGCTGATTTATTACTTTGTCAGTTGTTTCACGTTCAAGCTGGTCTATAACATCCACAAAACCTTTGGGTGTTATTTAATTTTTTTTTTTTTTTTTTTTTTTACTCTTGTTCACCCCTTACAAATCATATCGCCACTTGGACGTAGTGGGGCTACTATTTGGAGTAATGTCTAGTAAAGATTAACAAGATATTTGTTTATGTTACATTAAAACCTCTCTGCATATCAGTACAGCCATTGAAGCATGCAGCAGGAAGGGAATTCCAAAGTCTTGCTGTTTGATGGAAGAAACTATTAGAATAAAAAATTTTCTAGCATTTAGGCACAACAAAAGTTAAGTGGTGATATCTTATTGCTAAGCGAGTTTCTTGGGGATATGTACGTCGGGAGGGTACAAGTGAAACAAGTTCACCAGAAAACACTCCATTAAAATATTTGATGCAACATTGCGGCGATGAGACTGAGGCTATCATTGACACAACTTTGATGGAGACTTAAGTAACTGCCAGTCTGCAGTTTTTCCTGCCAATGTCTTGGTAAGTTTTATCTTAATCCTTGCGAATGCGTTCTCCTGTTGCTAACAACTACAGTTATGCGGAATAAATGTTCTCGTACAAAATTAAGATATTCTCGTTAGTAAATTTATACTTTATTATAACATGGTGGATTCATCAATTTACTATAATATAAGATAGGCATAGAACATCATTTACCGTTCAGTTTTATGCAGTTGCCATTTCCCCACCTCCGATTTATGTCCTACTAAAACATCTTACATATCGTAACCAATACACGGGTCTACACGTGATTCGACGCTCATATTACATCTCCATAATCTAGAATGAAATTGCAATAGTGATTTGTTTTGATAACTCAACCCTACATTTTTAGGTATGATACTTTTCTCAATAAATGACTAGGAACATACAACCACAAAAGGATTTTAAAGAAATGATAGTGTTAGTCGCCGTCTTATACAAGACATGGTGTCAATTTTTTATAATATCAGATTTACAGGAAAGTTCTTCCGCTTTTTAACTTTTAAATTCAGGTTTACTTATCTTTGCTCAAACAAATTTATTGATCGAAATAAGCACCATAAGAATAACCATAGTTTTGCCAACGCAAAACAAGTGTATCTATGCTAGTAACGTAAAAATCTTGTGTTCTGGTGGCGATGAAGTGGATGAAGACATTTTGATATCGCTTAAGTTTTCGAAGCATTTCTCTCAGTTGTCAAGATGCGTTAAAAAGTGGTAGTCGGTAAGTAAGAAGTCTGGAGAGTATGGCGAATGATGCAAAGTTTGATGGCCCAATTCTTTCAACATCAGCTGGGCCGTTTAGCAACGTCTGGTCGGGCATTGTCATGGAGGAGAATTGGATCTTTTCTGTTGACTAATACTGGGTGTTATTGTCGAAGTTTCTTATGCATGCCATCCATTTGTTTTACCGTACTTCTCTGCCGTAATGGTTTCACATGCATTAAAAAATTGCAATTGATGATATCGGTTGCAGACCACCAAACAGTCAGCATGATCTCATTCTAGTACAAGTCTGACTTCAGAATTCTCCTGGAACTTCGTCGGCGTCTAACCACTGAGCTGAAGGTTTAGTTCGTAGGGATTTACGCATTCCCTTAATTGTTATTATTATTATTATTATTATTATTATTATTATTATTATTATTATTCAAACAGTGCCTGCATGTTATCGCCCCAAACCACCTCTAATCATCAGTGAAAGCCAGATTTTACTATCGGTCACTGCCGCCAGTGTCAGCAATTGTTAAGGGACAGCAGTGGCCACCACCAACCACAACCGTGCTTTACTTTTTTAGCAAGAGAAGGGGGCAGTAACCGGCCAACACCGGTTTACAGGTTATGCTAGTTATATATATAAAGTAAAGATATTATAACGAAAGCTTATTGAAAATACATCATTTGAAATCCAATACACAAATTCCGCAAAAACTTTTACATTTACCTCATAGATACCTTCGTTGACTTTTGGATGTTTCCAAATTCAGGCTTATCTCTTGCGTTAACACTTGAACTATTAAACCTTGAAAAATTATGGATGTTATTGATTACAATACGTAATTTCTATCTATCCGATAAGATCTAATTCAGTATGCCGTAAAACAAAATCAATTGATTTAGCTTCAATGTCGTTAATAAAAGGAATGAACCCATATTCTACTGATATCGGGGAAAATAACAACTTATGTTTCATGAATAGTTTACACTGGATATTGTTTCATTATTAAATGACTACCCAGCGTTTTATGTGGATAAATAAATTACATGGTGTAAGGATTAAAGATCTTGAATGCTTTGTGAAGCAGGTGTTGCGAAATCCCAACCACATATCTCTTGAACTTGCATTGATAATCATCATATATTGTGGATCCGAAGACACTATTGTTGGTATGGATTTTACAGCGTTTTTTTTTTCTAGTAAGAATTCTTTATTGAAATACTTCAGGTACTTATGATAGGAATCCTGCGAAGTTTGTCAACATCATAAGTGAAGGGTTTTTTTTTTTTTTTTTTTTTTTTAGTTTTTTTTTTTTTGTAGATCTAATTAGATTCAAACATGGGACACCAGATTGTATGTCAGTGTCGTAAACAGTTGGAAATGATGGGTTCAATAGAAAGAAAAAATGCAGGATTACTGGATAGCATGTTGGTATCGGCTAAGAACGACTAGTTATTTCAGGTCGTATTCGACACTAGTTGCAGCAGGAAAGCCTAGGAGTCAGTTGTACTCTATAATTTGAGCCATAGACGAAGGTGCTGTAAATAAATTTATACCTTTTCTAGAGTATTTGTAAAACTAACGCAGTAGGCAGAAAGGAATGCGAGGCTTTTAAGCTGTTCATATTCTGCGCTTGTAATAACTAGGGCTATGACAAAAAAATATTATTTTCATTGTTTTCACTCGAGTATATATCTGACACAGTTAATCAACCGAGCATCACATCACTTTATATAAAAGCATATAAGGTATTAATAGATATACACTTGAGAATCAAAACAATGACAAGAATATACTGTTGTTCTATCCTGGTAATAACACATATAACTAAGAATTCTATTCAGTAGTAACATCGGTATTTATTTAAACGGATATTTCTGCTCAATACTAAAATGCGTACGAGCAAATTTTGTGAACTGGACGTATGTAAGCGACCGTTTGGGTTTGCCCGGAACCTGAGGAAAACCGCAAGAATATGGAGAGCACTGAACGAGTTATTCTTACTACTCTTCTTAGTGATATTTACAAAAATAAACACTTATTTCA
>NC_136483.1:178272071-178332071 GCF_053919585.1 Euprymna scolopes
TTTTTCTAACAGTGGAAGAATTGATGTTTCCAAAGTTGGCTAATTTTTGACCTTGGAGTAATATTTTATTTTCAGCGCATATCAAATGGTTCATGCCCTGTCTGAATCGATTTATATAACGAAAAGTAACTGGTATATTTTAGGGACCAATAACTGACCCGGAAATCGGAACTAAAAAAATATTAAATAGAACTTAAATTTTTGGAAAACGTCGGCGGTTTCTGTAATGTCATTAACAAAGGCATGTTTTATTATTTCTGATTTCGTATATAACTGTCTGTATATAACTATTTTTTTCATACTTTATTTTTGTATATGTAAAAAACGTGACACACACACACATATATATATTTCTACAGAAATATATACACATGTCTTATCATATCGACCAATCCTTATTTAAGAAGCTCAATATAATTACAGAGCAATACAGTGAATAAATGAAAAGACTCTATAAATTGCTACGAAACAGATATTGTCAAGAATTGTAAATGTCAACTGAATTAAAGGAACAAATTATAAGATAGTCAACATCATGAACTTTTGAATATAGTTTTGTCATTTATTAACTATATTCATAAAACTTTTGGAGCCATCCGGGCGTCCTTGCTTGCTTCACTCTTTTTACCTTTGAATGCCCGTACATATATATATATATATATATATATATATTTGTAAGTTATAAAATATATATGGCGATAAAGCTACACTGAATATTCCGCGTTTCATCCACTCTAGGATTCTTCAGGCTTATACGCATAAGCCTGAAGAATTCTAGAGTGGATGAAACGCGGAATATTCAATGTAGCTTAATCACCATATATATTTTATAACTTACTAACTAGCTTCACCTACGTATTGAGCACTTTTGAAGTAAATACCTAAAGTTTACGCATAAACTTATACTTTCGTATATTAATTTATGTGAGTAAATGAAGTATTTATATATATATATATATATATATATATATATATATATATATATATATATATATACCTTATAAAAGTCTAGGGACTGCCCATGCATCCTGGCTTGCTGCATGTAAATTTTGGTTCTGCGTCGAGCTGATTGCACCAATACCATTTTTTACTTAAAAATTACAACTTTAAGTACAATATAATATGGAAAATGTAGAAAATTGACTTTATAATTATAAATACCAAATTTGCATGAATTAAAATATATTAAAGCGTATTGTACAACCGGGCAACGCAGGGATCCCTTTCATAGCATATTTATATTTTTTCCTTGTTCCTGATTTCATAATCATTGTGAATCCTTATAAACTTTCACTTACGGTTTAATAATTTTTTTATTGAAAAGTATTTTTAGTTTCTTTTAATGCATTAATCTGCCAATTTTATCGTATATTTTGTAAACCTCTTTTCTTCTGATGAGAAGAATTGAATGTTTAGATACTCCGCGGAATAACTTCTGACGAATTGCAGACACTTGTGCCCCCACGACGTAGATACCCTCGACAAACCCTGCAGGCAGCTAAATCCTACCCCCACACAGTAGAGATCTCTAGATGTAAACGATCTTTCTACTCTAGTAGTTTCTTCCCCAGAACCGCTAGACTCTGGAATTCCATTCCAGGTCCCTGCTTCCCTAACTGTACTGACATGCAGAAGTTCAAGTGTAACGTGAACCGATATCTTGCTGCCCAAATTCCAACATAGTGCCCCAGTAGTTGCTGGCCCTGATAGTAGCCCCCTACACCAAAGTGGCAATGTGCCTTAATTGGGGTGAAAATGTAAAAAAAAAAAGAAAAAAAAAAGTTTATTTGTACTTTTTGTCGAATAATTAAACATTTCATATACCTTATACATACAGGTTTATAATTTTTTTTATTTTTGTAAATTTGAATTGATTTTAATAAGAGTTTTCTATTATCTATCCATATGTATATGCTTTGTGTTGCTTATAGAGACTTTATTTTTATATCCCACAAAATATATAAATTTTAATCGCATTAATACATTCACTTTTCTACATGCGAACTCTCAAAACAGAAGCGTGGCAAATTCTATCATGATTCGAACCATATATCATTTCACTTAGGTATTTGACTGATTTTAAGAATGTATCTCCTCTACCCCTGAGTCCGTAAAGAGTCTTTGCTACTCTGCTTCATGAATCTGCCCTGGTCCGTGTATATAGCGAGCGATACACATACTGTTTGGAGTTGAAATGCGTTTTCTGAAAGTGTATGGATCCCTTATGGAAAGTAATAAACTTATTTGTACTCCCAATAGTTTATAGCAGTACATGAACTACAGCTGACATGTTCATATATTTTTTATGTAATTTAAGATAGTTATAAATTACATAAAATATTACAAACTTCACTCTTTTAGTTATCCTTTTAACACTTGACGCTATTATATTGTTTTTAATCGAGTTAAAGTATTTTGTCTTCGAGAGTAAAATATTGTTTCCATTTAATAACCTTATTTCGTTACGCGTATCTAAGCAAGCAGTATCTGTTTTTAATGTAATTTAAACGGGTAATATATTACATAAAGGCGTACAAACTTGAATTTGCGCATATTATATAAAGTAGGAACTATTAAAATCTCGTTATATTACATAAAATCGAACACTTTCAAATTGTCATGTTTTTCTAGAACTGTTCCAAGGCTTATCGTCATCAAAGTATGTTTGTGAACGATATATCGGAGTTTGGTATTCTAGCATTTAAAATATTCTTAGATGTTTCAATACAACAAACTAACCCTGATTCGCATATCTAAGCGAGTAATAGATATGTCATTTTTTTAATTTTGCTTTTAAATCTTGTTGGTTAGTGTATGGTTACTCTATAAAAAAGTAAATATTTAACGGTTCATATTTTTTCCATATACATGCCATGATGGCTAAACGTGAATTATGGTTTCAAAGTTTAGATTGTGTTTTTGTTTATTTACTTCGCTAGATGCATCATCATTTTTTGTGCGCGCGTAAATAGTTGTGATATCATCGTGAGTAATCTGTAATATCGAAAATAAAATTCTTGTTTGGCCCAATATGTCTTTGTCCCTGGTCTCATCGCACCATCAATGGCGATGATTCTTTCTTTTCTGAGTCCCAAGTGACTCACACCAAAAGACTTTAACACTTTCGTGGCAAGGGGAGGATATCCAAAGAAAGGTCCGGCATGCATGAGGGCAGGGGTTTCTCACCCTCCATGCAATTTTCTGATAAACTAAATAATGTTATTCTTAAAATAAATTAATCATCATTTCGCATTGTCTGATGACACCTAAACCAGCATAGGTTGCCGTAAATTGAGGTCATATTTTGGCACAATCAATTCTTTCACTCCTGAAATCTGATTTTCGCTTGATAGGTGAAAGAATGAGAAAGCTGTCTATTCATATGATGTAACTGTCACTAGCGAGCATTTTATGATTACTGTCGGCGGCCAAAGCTTTTGTCAATTGGCCTCGTTCACCCAATACTAATATTTTACTCGTTATTTAGAAGCTTACTCTATTTTTCGCGAATATATTCTCACAATTGTCTAGGATCAGTAGTTTTACCATTTTTTTCTCTATTATATCACAAGTTTTAACGTTATCTTATTTTCTGCTACATTTTTTCCTTTTTTTCTTTTTTCTTTATTTTCTTGTCTTTGTTTTTCTTGTCTTTTTTTTTTTCCTCTCTCGTTTTGTTTTTCTCTCTCGTTTTGTTTTTCTCTCTCGTTTTGTTTTTCTCTCTCGTTTTGTTTTTCTCTCTCGTTTTGTTTTTCTTTTGTAATCTTCTTGTCTTATCTCTGTTGGATGCTCGGCTTTTATTTTAGTCTTCGTCTACTTTACTCGTCGAGTTACTGTGGTCTCCTTTTTTTTTTTTCTTTTTTTTTTTTGGAAGAGGTTTTCCTTTATGTCGGTCACTATATTTCTTTTCTGGTCTGCCTCTCTGTTTCTCTTGCTCTTATTTGGTCTGCCTCTTACAATCTCTCTCTTTCAGCCTGCCTCTCTCTCTCTCTCTCTCTTTCTTTCGGCCTGCCTCTCTCTCTCTCTTTCTTTCGGCCTGCCTCTCTCTCTCTCTTTCTTTCGGCCTGCCTCTCTCTCTCTCTCTTTCTTTCGGCCTGCCTCTCTCTCTCTCTCTTTCTTTCGGCCTGCCTCTCTCTCTTTCTCTCTTTCGGCATGCCTCTCTCTTCCTCTCTTTTTCAGCATGCCTCTCTCTCTCTCTCTCTTTCGGCATGCCTCTCTCTCTCTCTTTCGGCATGCCTCTCTCTCTCTCTCTCTTTCGGCATGCCTCTCTCTCTCTCTTTCGGCATGCCTCTCTCTCTCTCTCTTTCGGCGTGCCTCTCTCTCTTTCGGCGTGCCTCTCTCTCTCTCTTTCGGCGTGCCTCTCTCTCTCTTTCGGCGTGCCTCTCTCTCTCTTTCGGCGTGCCTCTCTCTCTCTCTCTTTCGGCATGGCTCTCTCTCTCTCTCTCTCTTTCGGCATGGCTCTCTCTCTCTCTCTCTTTCGGCATGCATCTCTCTCTCTCTCTCTTTCGGCATGCATCTCTCTTTCTTTCGGCATGCCACTCTCTCTCTCTCTCTTTCGGCATGCATCTCTCTCTCTTTCGGCATGCATCTCTCTCTCTTTCGGCATGCATCTCTCTCTCTCTCTCTCTTTCGGCATGCATCTCTCTCTCTCTCTTTCGGCATGCATCTCTCTCTCTCTTTCGGCATGCATCTCTCTCTCTCTCTTTCGGCATGCATCTCTCTCTCTCTCTTTCGGCATGCATCTCTCTCTCTCTTTCGGCATGCATCTCTCTCTCTCTTTCGGAATGCATCTCTCTCTCTTTCGGCATGCATCTCTCTCTCTCTCTTTCGGCATGCATCTCTCTCTCTCTCTCTTTCGGCATGCATCTCTCTCTCTCTCTCTTTCGGCATGCATCTCTCTCTCTCTCTCTTTCGGCATGCATCTCTCTCTCTCTCTCTTTCGGCATGCCACTCTCTCTCTCTCTCTCTTTCGGCATGCATCTCTCTCTCTCTTTCGGCATGCATCTCTCTCTCTCTTTCGGCATGCATCTCTCTTTCGGCATGCATCTCTCTCTCTCTCTTTCGGCATGCATCTCTCTCTCTCTCTCTTTCGGCATGCATCTCTCTCTCTCTCTCTTTCGGCATGCATCTCTCTCTCTCTCTTTCGGAATGCATCTCTCTCTCTCTTTCGGCATGCATCTCTCTCTCTCTCTTTCGGCATGCATCTCTCTCTCTCTCTCTTTCGGCATGCATCTCTCTCTCTCTCTCTTTCGGCATGCATCTCTCTCTCTTTCGGCATGCAACTCTCTCTCTCTCTCTCTCTTTCGGCATGCATCTCTCTCTCTCTCTCTCTCTTTCGGCATGCATCTCTCTCTCTCTCTCTTTCGGCATGCATCTCTCTCTCTCTCTTTCGGCATGCATCTCTCTCTCTCTCTCTCTTTCGGCATGCATCTCTCTCTCTCTCTCTTTCGGCATGCCTCTCTCTCTCTCTCTTTCGGCATGCATCTCTCTCTCTCTCTCTTTCGGCATGCATCTCTCTCTCTCTCTCTTTCGGCATGCATCTCTCTCTCTCTCTCTTTCGGCATGCATCTCTCTCTCTCTCTCTTTCGGCATGCATCTCTCTCTCTCTCTTTCGGCATGCATCTCTCTCTCTCTCTTTCGGCATGCATCTCTCTCTCTCTCTTTCGGCATGCATCTCTCTCTCTCTTTCGGCATGCATCTCTCTCTCTCTTTCGGCATGCATCTCTCTCTCTCTCTTTCGGCATGCATCTCTCTCTCTCTCTTTCGGCATGCATCTCT
The DNA here is from genome assembly GCF_053919585.1 of Euprymna scolopes. Taxonomy (NCBI): domain Eukaryota; kingdom Metazoa; phylum Mollusca; class Cephalopoda; order Sepiida; family Sepiolidae; genus Euprymna; species Euprymna scolopes. Next base: position 178,277,850 of record NC_136483.1, read on the forward strand.
CTCTCTCTTTCGGCATGCATCTCTCTTTCGGCATGCCTCTCTCTCTCTCTCTTTAGGCATGCCTCTCTCTCTCTCTCTTTAGGCATGCCTCTCTCTCTCTCTCTTTAGGCATGCCTCTCTCTCTCTCTCTTTAGGCATGCCTCTCTCTCTCTCTCTTTAGGCATGCCTCTCTCTCTCTCTCTTTAGGCATGCCTCTCTTTCTCTCTCTTTAGGCATGCCTCTCTCTCTCTCTCTCTTTAGGCATGCCTCTCTCTCTCTCTCTTTAGGCATGCCTCTCTCTCTCTCTCTTTAGGCATGCCTCTCTCTCTCTCTCTCTTTAGGCATGCCTCTCTCTCTCTCTCTTTAGGCATGCCTCTCTTTCTCTCTTTAGGCATGCCTCTCTCTCTTTCGGCGTGCCTCTCTCTCTCTCTCTTTAGGCATGCCTCTCTCTCTCTCTTTAGGCATGCCTCTCTCTCTCTTTAGGCATGCCTCTCTCTCTCTTTAGGCATGCCTCTCTCTCTCTCTCTCTTTAGGCATGCCTCTCTCTCTCTCTCTCTCTCTTTCGGCATGCCTCTCTCTCTCTCTCTTTAGGCATGCCTCTCTCTCTCTCTTTAGGCATGCCTCTCTCTCTCTCTCTTTAGGCATGCCTCTCTCTCTCTCTCTTTAGGCATGCCTCTCTCTCTCTCTCTTTAGGCATGCCTCTCTCTCTCTCTCTTTAGGCATGCCTCTCTCTCTCTCTCCCTTTAGGCATGCCTCTCTCTCTCTCTCTCTTTAGGCATGCCTCTCTCTCTCTCTCTCTTTAGGCATGCCTCTCTCTCTCTCTCTCTTTCGGCATGCCTCTCTCTCTCTCTCTTTAGGCATGCCTCTCTCTCTCTCTTTAGGCATGCCTCTCTCTCTCTCTCTTTAGGCATGCCTCTCTCTCTCTCTCTTTAGGCATGCCTCTCTCTCTCTCTCTTTAGGCATGCCTCTCTCTCTCTCTCTTTAGGCATGCCTCTCTCTCTCTCTCCCTTTAGGCATGCCTCTCTCTCTCTCTCTCTTTAGGCATGCCTCTCTCTCTCTCTTTAGGCATGCCTCTCTCTCTTTAGGCATGCCTCTCTCTCTCTCTTTAGGCGTGCCTCTCTCTCTCTCTCTTTAGGCATGCCTCTCTTTCTCTCTCTCTTTAGGCATGCCTCTCTTTCTCTCTCTCTTTAGGCATGCCTCTCTCTCTCTCTCTTTAGGCATGCCTCTCTCTCTCTCTCCCTTTAGGCATGCCTCTCTCTCTCTCTCTCTTTAGGCATGCCTCTCTCTCTCTCTCTCTTTAGGCATGCCTCTCTCTCTCTCTTTAGGCATGCCTCTCTCTCTTTAGGCATGCCTCTCTCTCTCTCTTTCGGCGTGCCTCTCTCTCTCTCTCTTTAGGCATGCCTCTCTTTCTCTCTCTCTTTAGGCATGCCTCTCTTTCTCTCTCTCTTTAGGCATGCCTCTCTTTCTCTCTCTCTTTAGGCATGCCTCTCTCTCTCTCTCTTTAGGCATGCCTCTCTTTCTCTCTTTAGGCATGCCTCTCTCTCTCTCTCTTTAGGCATGCCTCTCTCTCTCTCTCTTTAGGCATGCCTCTCTTTCTCTCTTTAGGCATGCCTCTCTCTCTCTCTCTTTAGGCATGCCTCTCTCTCTCTCTCTTTAGGCATGCCTCTCTCTCTCTCTCTTTAGGCATGCCTCTCTCTCTCTCTCTTTAGGCATGCCTCTCTCTCTCTCTCTCTTTAGGCATTCCTCTCTCTCTCTCTCTTTAGGCATGCCTCTCTCTCTCTCTCTTTAGGCATGCCTATCTTTCTCTCTTTAGGCATGCCTCTCTCTCTTTCGGCATGCCTCTCTCTCTCTCTCTCTCTTTAGGCATGCCTCTCTCTCTCTCTCTTTAGACATGCCTCTCTCTCTCTTTAGGCATGCCTCTCTCTCTCTTTAGGCATGCCTCTCTCTCTCTCTCTTTAGGCATTCCTCTCTTTCTCTCTTTAGGCATGCCTCTCTCTCTTTCGGCATGCCTCTCTCTCTCTCTCTTTCGGCATGCCTCTCTCTCTCTCTAGGCATGCCTCTCTCTCTCTCTCTTTAGGCATGCCTCTCTCTCTCTCTCTTTAGGCATGCCTCTCTCTCTCTCTCTTTAGGCATGCCTCTCTCTCTCTCTCTTTAGGCATGCCTCTCTCTCTCTCTCTTTAGGCATGCCTCTCTCTCTCTCTCTTTAGGCATGCCTCTCTCTCTCTCTCTTTAGGCATGCCTCTCTCTCTCTCTCTTTAGGCATGCCTCTCTCTCTCTCTCTTTAGGCATGCCTCTCTTTCTCTCTTTAGGCATGCCTCTCTCTCTTTCGGCATGCCTCTCTCTCTTTCGGCATGCCTCTCTCTCTCTCTCTTTCGGCATGCCTCTCTCTCTCTCTCTCTCTCTTTAGGCATGCCTCTCTCTCTTTCGGCATGCCTCTCTCTCTCTCTCTTTCGGCATGCCTCTCTCTCTCTCTCTTTAGGCATGCCTCTCTCTCTCTCTCTTTAGGCATGCCTCTCTCTCTCTCTCTTTAGGCATGCCTCTCTCTCTCTCTCTTTAGGCATGCCTCTCTCTCTCTCTCTTTAGGCATGCCTCTCTTTCTCTCTTTAGGCATGCCTCTCTCTCTTTCGGCATGCCTCTCTCTCTCTCTCTTTCGGCATGCCTCTCTCTCTCTCTCTCTCTCTTTAGGCATGCCTCTCTCTCTTTCGGCATGCCTCTCTCTCTCTCTCTTTCGGCATGCCTCTCTCTCTCTCTCTTTCGGCATGCCTCTCTCTCTCTCTCTTTAGGCATGCCTCTCTCTCTCTCTCTTTAGGCATGCCTCTCTTTCTCTCTTTAGGCATGCCTCTCTCTCTTTCGGCATGCCTCTCTCTCTCTCTCTTTCGGCATGCCTCTCTCTCTCTCTCTCTCTCTTTAGGCATGCCTCTCTCTCTTTCGGCATGCCTCTCTCTCTCTCTCTTTCGGCATGCCTCTCTCTCTCTCTCTTTAGGCATGCCTCTCTCTCTCTCTCTTTAGGCATGCCTCTCTCTCTCTCTCTTTAGGCATGCCTCTCTCTCTCTCTCTTTAGGCATGCCTCTCTCTCTCTCTCTTTAGGCATGCCTCTCTCTCTCTCTCTTTAGGCATGCCTCTCTCTCTCTCTCTTTAGGCATGCCTCTCTCTCTCTCTCTTTAGGCATGCCTCTCTTTCTCTCTTTAGGCATGCCTCTCTCTCTTTCGGCATGCCTCTCTCTCTCTCTCTTTCGGCATGCCTCTCTCTCTCTCTCTTTCGGCATGCCTCTCTCTCTCTCTCTTTAGGCATGCCTCTCTCTCTCTCTCTTTAGGCATGCCTCTCTCTCTCTCTCTTTAGGCATGCCTCTCTTTCTCTCTTTAGGCATGCCTCTCTCTCTTTCGGCATGCCTCTCTCTCTCTCTCTTTAGGCATGCCTCTCTCTCTCTCTCTTTAGGCATGCCTCTCTCTCTCTCTCTTTAGGCATGCCTCTCTCTCTTTCGGCGTGCCACTCTCTCTTTCGGCGTGCCTCTCTCTCTCACTTTCGGCATGCATCTCTCTCTCTTTCGGCATGCATCTCTCTCTCTTTCGGCATGCATCTCTCTCTCTTTCGGCATGCATCTCTCTCTCTCTCTTTCGGCATGCATCTCTCTCTCTCTTTCGGCATGCATCTTTCTCTCTCTTTCGGCATGCATCTCTCTCTCTCTTTCGGCATGCCTCTCTCTCTCTCTTTCGGCATGCCTCTCTCTCTCTCTTTCGGCGTGCCTCTCTCTCTCTTTCGGCGTGCCTCTCTCTCTCTTTTGGCGTGCCTCTCTCTCTCTTTCGGCGTGCCTCTCTCTCTCTCTCTTTCGGCGTGCCTCTCTCTCTCTCTCTTTCGGCGTGCCTCTCTCTCTCTCTCTTTCGGCATGGCTCTCTCTCTCTCTCTCTTTCGGCATGGCTCTCTCTCTCTCTCTCTTTCGGCATGGCTCTCTCTCTCTCTCTCTTTCGGCATGCATCTCTCTCTCTCTCTTTCGGCATGCATCTCTCTTTCTTTCGGCATGCATCTCTCTCTCTCCTTCGGCATGCCTCTCTCTCTCTCTCTCTCTTTTGGCCTGCCTCTCTCTCTTTTTTGGCCTCTCCCTCTCTCTTTTGGCCTCTCTCTCTCTTTTGGCCTCTCTCTTTCTCTCTTTTGGCCTCTCTCTTTCTCTCTTTTGGCCTCTCTCTTTCTCTCTTTTGGCCTCTCTCTCTCTCTTTCGGCCTCTCTCTCTCTCTCTTTCGGCCTCTCTCTCTCTTTCGGCCTCTCTCTCTCTTTCGGTCTCTCTCTCTCTTTCGGCCCGCCTCTCTCTCTTTTAGCCTGCCTCTTTCTCGCTCTCTCTCTCTCTTTTAGCCTGCCCTTTTCTCGCTCTCTCTCTCTTTCGGCCTGTCTCTTTCTCGCGCTCTCTCTCTCTTTCGGCCTGCCTCTCTCTCTCTCTCTCTCTTTCGGTCTGCCTCTTTCTCTCTCTCTCTCCCTCTTTCGGCCTGCCTCTTTCTCTCTCTCTCCTTTCGGTCTGCCTATTCCTCTCTCTCTCTGTCTCCCTCTTTCGGCCTGCCGCTCTCTCTCTCTCCAGCCTGTCCTCATCATGTCCATCTCTCTCTTCATGCTTGCCTCTCTCTCTCTCTGTATCTCTCTTTCCTGCTTGCCTCTCCCTACTCTCTCTCTCTTGCTTGCCTCTCCCTCTCCCGCTTGCCTCTCCCTCTCTCTCTCTCTTCCGGCTTGCTTCCCCCTCTCTCTCTCTCTCTCTCTGTCTGCCTCTCTCTATCTCTCATTTGTCTACTTTTCTTCTCTTTTTTGGTCTGTCTCCCCCTCTCTCTCTCTATCTTTCTCTTCGTCTTCCGCTCTCAGTTACCTTCTATTTCTTATTCAGATTGTTTTCCTGTCTCCCTCTTTCTTTCGTTTTGACTGCCTCTTCCTGTCACTCTCTTTCTGTGTCTGTTTTTCTCTCGGTCTGCTTCTGGCTGTCAGCTCTTTTTTTTTTTTTAGATCTACCTGACTCTCTCTCTCTCTCTCTCTCTCTCTCTAACTCTCTCTCTCTCTGCTTCCTGACTGACTGTCTACTTGTCACTTTTTTCGGTCTGTCTTACTGCCTCTCTTTTTCGGTCTGTCTTACTGCCTCTCTTTTTCGGTCCGTCTTACTGCCTCTCTTTTTCGGTCCGTCTTACTGCCTTTCTTTTTCGGTCCGTCTTACTGTCTCTCTTTTTCGGTCCGTCTTACTGCCTCTCTTTTTCGGTCCGTCTTACTGCCTCTCTTTTTCGGTCCGTCTTACTGCCTTTCTTTTTCGGTCCGTCTTACTGTCTCTTTTTTTCGGTCCGTCTAACTGTCTCTTTTTTTCGGTCCGTCTAACTGCCTCTTTTTTTCGGTCCGTCTAACTGTCTCTTTTTTTCGGTCTGCCTTACTGTCTCTCTTTTTCGGTCTGCCTTACTGTCTCTCTTTTTCGGTCTGCCTTACTGTCTCTCTTTTTCGGTCTGCCTTACTGTCTCTCTTTTTCTGTCTGCCTTACTGTCTCTCTTTTTTGGTCTGCTTTACTGTCTCTCTTTTTGTATCGGTCTTCCTGGCTGTCTCTCTTTTTTCCGGTCTTCCTGACTCTCTGTTTTTTTTTCCGGTCTTCCTGACTCTCTCTCTTTCGGTCTGCCTGAGTGTGTCTCTTTTCTTTTTTTTTCTTTTTTCGGTTTGTCTGACTGTCTCTTTTTTTTTCGGTCTATACGTAAGACGTTGCTTAGAAAAATACACAGAGAAGAGAAGATACAGGCGCTATTTGCAGCAACAAATTAAATTGGGATTTAAACATTTTATATATTTAACTGACTTTACAAATTCACTAATCTTGATTTAAACACAGGCATACACACACTTTCTCTCATTTTCCATTTTTCTCTCTCCCTTATAGATATATGGATGGGGTGCATCTCTGGACAGTTTTATATCTCTTCGCGATACATAGTCATGGCAGAAAAGAATAGACTCTAAGATAAATACTTTCCTAAGATTAATATATGTTTTTTTTTTCATATTTACTAAGAAGAATAACGCCGAAATAACTTAGTGTCTCATTAAAATTGCATCTTACAACATTGAAGAATGCCACGAACCAAAGGAGCATCGGTCCTATCAGAATTTCTGCGAGGACGAATCGTGGGTAAACAAAGCTGGTCTTAGACAACGCAAAAACAGCAGCAAATCTTTCAATACTCCTTTCTACTGTTTATAGATAGAGTGATTGTACAATTTACAAAAGAAAACAAAGAGTGCACAAAACATAATCCAGATCGCGCCAGGCCCTCTGAAAACGACTTGCACTTTGTGAAAAATGTTTAAGAGGATCTTTGGTTCAAAGCCTCTGACATAGCAATGAAAGCTAGTGTCAGTCTCAAAACAGCCGCCCAGTATATTCACAAGCTTGGCTATGGTAGAGCTGCGAAAAAAGAACCTTTATTTCGTCCTGCCAATATCAAGCTTAGAGAAGATTGGGCTCGTGAGATTGTGGCGAGACATATGAACTTTCGGACCAATGTTATTTTCTCTGACGAGTCATGATTTTCATTATTTCCCGACAGTAGAAGGGTATGGGTATGAAGGCTCCCTCAACAAGTGTTTGACTTACAAAGACTGAAGCCAATGTTAAAACATCGATCAAGGACCATAGCATAAACATCGACCACTCACCATAGCATAAAAACGACCAAGGGAATGTCAACGAAGTGTTAATTATTAAATTTGTTGCAAATTATTTATTTTTTTATAAATTATACGTTTATTGAAATAAAATGTTTTTGTGGATGTCTATTGTTCCTGCCATGTCTATGTACAGCGCTTAACTTTCCCAAATAGTTAGACACCTGTTACTGGCTGTGCTACTCGTTGCTTTACTTCGGTTATCTGGCGAGGACTGTCAACTTACGTGTGTCGTATCTCTCTCATATATAAAGTAATTTATAAAATATATATGGCGATTAAGCTACACTGAATATTCCGCGTTTCATCCACTCTAGAATTCTTCAGGCTTATGCATGCTGAAGAATCCTAGAGTGGATGAAACGCGGAATATTCAGTATAGCTTAATCGCCATATATATTTTATAAATTACTAACTAGCTCTACCTACGTGTTGAGCACTTTTGAAGTAAATACTTAGTTTACGCATAAATTTATACTTTTGTATATTAATTTATGTGAGTAAATGAAGTAGTTATATATATAACACATATATATATATATAATCCAATATATATATTTGTATTTTTAAATTATTTTATTATAGATTTTAAATTATTGTATTATATAACTTTTTAAAAGTCAGACTTTATAAATGTAATTTACAATCTTTTTTATTTTAAAACAGGGAAAAATACAATAGTATTGAGGATAGTATACTAGGAAAATCCCGTAGGTTAGATAAGTACCCCCCCAAAAAAAAACTTGAAAATGTTGAAAGTTTTAAACGCATTTCGATATAATTAAATGGAATTTTACTTAAATCTTAAAATTTATCTCAATATCAATTAAAGATATTGAGATAAATTTTAAGATTTAAGTTTTGAAAAAAAATTATTTTTTTAATTTTTACATTAATTTCGGCTTTAATATTACAGGCATTTTAACATAATCATTTGTAATTGAAATTAGATTTAAAATTTAATATAATATAAATTTAAGTAAATAAAATCATCACCATCCGATGAATAAAAAGAGGGGGTCGCAAAACGAGAGTTACACGTGAACTCGTGAGGTATATATATATTTCAACTATCGGTTATAAAATTGATGAGTATTGGCTGAAGAGAGTTTGATATAGGTATCAAAAACAGTCCTAATTATCGGGTTTAAAAACGACGGTATCAAAGACTTGTCTCATCTAAAACTGTCTGTAAACACACACACACACACACACACATGTATATATAAATTTTCAATATGTATACGTGAGAAGAATTCTCGACATATAATCGGATTGTACGGGGGGGGTAAAGAATGCTAAGAAGTCAAAATTGAAAATTTGGAACGTGAAGGGCATCAGATTTTCATCGTTTTCACGAATGCGCATGCATAAATCGTTTACAAGACATTCATTTCATATAATGAGTAGGTTTTAAGACACTTGACAATTCGTGTCAAGCTGGCGTAATGGTTATCGTACTTGACTCGCTATCTTTAGATTTTGGTTTCGATCTCAGCTGGTGTTTTTTTTTACTGACAAGAAATGTATGGCTAATGAAAACAATACTTTCATGTCTCGGTATCTGTATAATTATTTATGCGTATTTTATGACCGGGCAACTCCATGCGGTCTGCTAGCATACACACACACACACACACACACACACACACACACATATATATATATAGCCATCCACATAAAGTACTGTGTGCCAGTTTCACAGCTCATCAGTGCGGCTAGACAAGCAACTACCTCAAGCAAAGATCGAAACTCGATCGCCCAAAACGAAACCCGAAGCTTCTAACCATTGCACTATTCGGCTGTTGCTATGCCGACAGTGAATTAAGTGTTTTGACACTGTCCAAATACCTAAGTTCAATTAGTTTCCACAAACTAATATGCTAATGGTAGGTTGTATATCACTTCCCAATATTCTAAACCTAAGATAAAGAGCATTATAGTAATGCATATTCAGTACTGTTTCCCTGTTTCATAGCTCATCAGTGCGGCTAGACATGCAACTGCCTCCAGCCAGGTTCGAAACCCGATCGCCCAAACCACAGTCGGAGCTTCTAACTATTGCGCTATGTATATATGTTAGTAAAGAGTAGCTTCGTGTATAACATTTAAAATTTATGAAACCAGATCATAACAGTAGGCTTCTTTTTTTTTAATTTAGTAATAAACACATTTACTGTCTTCTATGTCTTCGCGCATTCTAGAGACATTTATTTTTCCAAAAATGCAGATCGAAAACATTGTAACAGAAGCGACTATGACAAATAACATCTATTTAGATGACGAAGGAAACAGATAAGACATGGACAAATGAAATATTGTCCGCCTCATAAGACTGCTGCTGCTGCTAACGGCTTTTTATTGTGCGACTTTTAATCCTTTATTTTGTTTGGAAACTCATTTTTCCTTGTCGTTGAAAAGCAAACCTGGAAAGGTCAACTGGAATGTGCGCAGTAGATAGCAACGATGATATCATGGCTAGTCATCTCTTGCAGGCGCTGTCAGAATTTTTGACTGTACCCATAAATCTAATGGGATATTTCTACGGATAAGGGATAACTTATTCGTTTTTGGCTTCAGCATTTCCAGGAAAACAACTTTTTGAATATCAATTTATAGGAGAGAGTGGCGATTATAGACAGATCGCCACGGAATCCCTATACATAACTTAAATTATTTGGTCCTTCTGTGTTCTATAGAACAGAGAATAATTTCTTTAGACTCTATAAGATAATATTATAGATAATAATGCTTACTGCATGATACATCTGAATATATAAAAAATTAATCTCGGATACTTGCTGGATCTGGTCCTGGATATAACCTGAAACTATATCCGATGGTGAGGCCCCATCGGATATAATTGCGGGACTTATGGAGTGTAGAGCGACCTATATAGTTGCGGGATTTATGGAGTGTAGAGCGACCTTTTAATTGCTATTGCTCCCAGGTCCACTCTGACTCGGAGTGGTAGTACCTATTAGGGTCCCAACTATGGGTTAAATAAAAACCAACTTGAAAAGAAAAATATTCTATTAAAGACATTTTATTCAAAATTAAAGAAATTTTATTCAAAATTCGGCATTAAATACCCTAAAAAGGGTTGATATGCCCTAAAACAACCAACCAACAAACAACTTGCTGGATCTCTATTAAATATTCTTGTGAACTTTTCAAAAAATTAAAATTGTTCAATGATATATTAACGCATATAAATGCGTCTTGCAACAGTAAGCTACTAATTAATGACTAAAAGTGCAATGTAATTATTTGTGTGAACTGTTTTCCCCAATACAATAACGCTATTTTTTTATTGAACGTATTGCTGTTTGACTTGTAAAATATATCACCTAGGCCCAGTGCTCTATTTATAGGCTAGTAAATGTTTTGCTTTCTAAATAAAATAATGTTTATATTTCCGTTGGCACATTCCATTCCATTTCAGTTCTTAAGCATAATTTCAGCCTATACGTTAATTTTAGGTACATTCCTACATGAGTTAATATAGAATTCTCGGAACTGTAGGATTAAATACCCTACTTAACTAAAATAAATGTAACTAATCGCTGATGTATATGTAAAAAAATATTTTTTAAACTCCTATATATATTTTGACCTAATAGTTAAACCTTTTGAAACGATGCTTCCAAACTAATTTTATCATTTTATTCTGAAGTGGCAGGGAGATAAGCGCAAGGGTTCTGTAGCTATATCCTATGTTTGGCGTCAACTAAATCGTAAATACACTTTTGAAGTAAATTGACTTCAACAAAATTATTCAGCTAATCAGTATATCTATCTATCTATCTATCTATCTATATATCTATCTATCTATATAAAATTATAAACATTTAATTAAAAATTAATAATTTCATACTTTGAACTTAATTGACCAAAGAGAAAATGGAAAAAAAAACTCTTTAGGCGATGAAATTCCGACGCTAACTGCTTCCCACCGAAAGACAGCACTATATAAGATAAGTGTAAAAAACTTAAATTTGTAAAGAACATTTATATTAGAAATGTACAAATGTAAAAATACAGACCATGAAAAATAGTAGATGTAAGGGAAAGAATCTAAGGGGAATGTGAAAATACATATGGAGAAATCAAAACATCTATAGAAGAATAAGTATTCAATAAAAATAACATTAAGAAATGGCAAGAAAGAAATCTAAAATCTGTTTTCTCTTTTTTTAGCATTCCCCTTTTTAAATGTTGATTTTTCTCTTATGTGAGGCATTTAGTATCGAGATATCATGGACTAAATATTCTTTTTCTCCTTATTGATTTAGTTATATAAAAAAATGCTTAGCTTAGTTTATTCTATAAGTTATTCATTTTTACCAGCAAGCCGCTTGGTCATTAGACATGCTTAAATATATGTAATTCATGCAGATTATGTATTTCCATTATAGAGACAAACCTGTATCGATTAGTATATCAAACCTAATACATAATATTGAGATCAAAACTAATATATATATATATATGTATATTATAAGAACAGAAATTTAAAGTAAAAAGTTACAAAAATTTTTATTATTCGCCAGAATACTCAAAAGCTAAAAGAAATATATATATATATATATATATATATATATATATATATATATATATATATATATATATATATATATATATATATATATATATATATATGCATATATAATTTAGGGGGTACCAAATTGGCCAAAGGAAAATTATTCCCAACTCGCATTTGGGTAAAAATGCACTTCCGTATAAATAGTCGAATTCGTTCAAAGAGTATCGCTAACAAAAAAAAACAAAAAACAAATGAAAACATATACATAAAAACGCGATACATTCAATAGTCGAGCGAGGTGGTCCCGTGGTATAGGTTTAGGCTTCTTATCATGGGGTCCTGATTTCGAATCTCGCTAGATTCAGCCACTCTGGTGAGTCGTAGACGACGAAACACGTGTCAGTGGATAATTGTATTTTAAAATTAATATATATATATATATATCGCTCCCACATTTAGGGGGTACCAAATTGGTCAAAGGGAAAATTATTCCCAACTCGCATTTAGGTAAAAATGCACTTTCGTATAAATAATTGAATTCGTTCAAAGAGTATCGCTAACAAAAACATATATATATATATATATATATATATATATACACACCTGTCATCCCTTTTTAAGGATGGAATCACCCGATCATCGAGGACAGGATGCATGCAAACAAGCATGATCATCAATTATATATATATATATATATATATATATATGACACTGATAGAATTCAGATGAAAAATCCTGATAGATATTAATTGAAGTAATACTTTCAAGGTGATCCTAGCCCAAAAGGAAAAGCTCAATATTTAAGAATAGAGCAATATATAAGTTTCGTGGTTAAATATATATTCATTTTGTGAAACAATAAATTCTTAAATCGAATATGTCCCCATATGTTTTTTTCAGAATTTAAAATTTAACCACGAAACTTATATATATATAATTTTATTTTTTATTACCGTATCTTTCTGTTAAGTTACATTATTGTTTCAGCTACCCGGCCGTTTTTTTTTTTTGCCGTCTGTAGATTCCTCAGATTTTACAGAAATGTTCGTTATGATGGGATGAAAAAGTGAATGGTGTCAGGGGAGGGTGCGAGAAGAGCGAAAAAAAGAGGAAGGGAACAAGTGGGAAAGGTGGGAGGGGTTGCTTGGTACGTCGGTAATGTTTTAGTTTTGGAGTTTAAGGACCTTGTGGGGGAGGGTCTGGGAAGTTCATTTTTGGTGTGGCTGAATAGGGATACATGGAGGGGGAAGGGGATATGTGGAGGTAGGGGGAAGGGCGTTACTTTCAAATTCGAGTCTTAATGTTAAACTTTTTGGCGTCTCGTTGGTGAGATGATTTCTTGATAAGTATTCCTTGACCTTTTTGGTGTTCCCTTAGGTTCAGAGGCGGGGGGGGCTATGATTCGGTTTATTTATTTGGTTTTTATATGTTAATTGTTTGGAGAGGGTAAGCTAGCGGCCGCGCGCGCGAGCACACACATGCGCACGTATACACATATATACTTAAGGAAACGTTTACATGTACACATACATCAGCGCCCTGGCGTACAAATATATGCACATATGCGCGCATGCATGTATAGACACCCGAAGTACAGTAATTAATGCGATAAAGGAGTAAAATTTTAGATACACCAGCGTAGATATAGGTGGCATGTAAAGTGGTTGAGGAGTTGCTATGGGAAGTTATGTGGTATGTGTTCAATATATGTGACATATATATATATATAGCAACCCCTCAACCACTTTACATGCCACCTATATCTACGCTGGTATATCTAAAATTTTCCTCCTTTATCGCATTAATTACTGTACTTCTCTTTGCTCATTTCCCCCACATTTACTGTATTAGTTTTTCCCCCTTCACGCCCCATTATTTCGCTCCTAATGTAGTTATCGCCAGACGTCGCATCACTAATATATTTCCTTGCACATTCTCTCTTTTTATGAGAAGCATTAACTTCGGAATACCTAAGTATAAAGAGTTTACTTATCCTACACCCTTAAGTAATTTAAAATACATATTGAATAAACGATAAAATCTTTATGCATTAGTATGTCTTTATATTGTCATTCTTTTATTCTTATGTGTATATTTTACAACTAATTAACCGATCATAATATATTTTCTAATGTGAGCTTTATGAATTTAATTTTATGATGTACAATATATATATATATATATATATATATATATATATATATATATGTACTCCTATAAATTCGTTTTTCTTTTGTGTGTATGGATATTCATGTTAAAACCCTTCTTGTCTATTTATTTAAAAAGAAAATAAAATTTTCTTACATGGATTGTGGAATTACATTCACTAGCAAAAGACCTAGCTAATTTGCATATTCTTTTAAACATTCATTTTAATTAATCCCCTATTAGTTGCTACGGTTTTTTTAATGGGATGATCATCTTTAGTTAACTATTACGTGTAATTATATTAATGCAGATATTCTACATGATTTATACTTGAGTAATATTTGCATAAAAAGTTTATAGGAAACACAAAATTGTTTCCATATATATTTATATATACGCATATATTTTTGTTTAATAAATCTTGCCTACCAAACTCCTCCTAGAGTTTTTGGTCTACAGACATGAAACATCACAGATAAGTATTTGAATCCATGCAAAACTTTATATTTGTGTTTTAGCCTGGAAAAATTGGCGCAAAAGTGTAAAAAAAATTTTAAATGAAATTTGCCAGGTGAAGGTCGCACGCCGGCATTACGAATCCATGAGGTAGTAGCTATTGGTTCATGTTTTAATGTTTACCCTTGCAGTAAACGCGTTTTCATAGCCCAGTCATTGACGGCACACGCAGAATAAATCGTAAGCTGGACGGTTCGGTTTCGATTCTCGGTACTGGCGCATGAGTCTTTTTTTTTAAATACTTCTTAAATGATTACTATATACTGCATCCAATTTATCTACTATCTATATAACTACTATCTCTCTCTGTCATATATATAATATATATATATATATATATATATATATATATGTGAAAATGTCTGTCTGTCTTGGTAGTTAAGGAAGACTATTATACAGAAAGGCATTACTTTAAATAGTCACACTTTTAATATATACATATGCACATAACCTTATGAACATTTACATATGACCCAAGCAAGGCTGGGCGGAATTGCTAGTATATATATATAACCTACTTCATTTACTCACATAAATTAATATCAGAAAGTATAAATTTATGCGTAAACTTTACGTATTTACTTCAACAGTGCTCAATACGTAGGTAGAGCTAGTTAGTAACATATAAAATATGTATGGCGATTAAGCCTGGGGAATCCTAGAGTGGACGAAACGCGGAATATTCAGTGTAGCTTAATCACCATATATATTTAATGACTTACTATATATATATATATATATATATATATATATATATATATATATATATATATATATGGAGAGAATAATCGTTTAAAGAGGGTCACAGTACAGATTTATACCAGTTGTTATATATTGTGATAAGAATCAGTATATACTGATACTAAACGATGTGCCTAGGCTCCTATGCATTTTTTTACCAACATCTAATACATGATTAAAATGTTAATATATCTCTACAATATAAATGTAAGGCAACTTAAGCTTTAACCAATTGAAATTCAGATAATAATGCTTACGTTGTGATTAATCGCTATGGATCAATTCAAGTTTCCAACATTTCTTCCCATGCATTGTCAATTTATACCAGATTAAATTAGCTCCAAATAAATAACATTTTAAAATATCCAGTTATATATATATTTATATGAGAGAGATATGTTGTCCATCTTTTGTTTTGTGTATAAATTAGTGAATATCCATTTATATATGTATGTAAAACTGCAAACATGGGAATTTCTATTGTGGTTTAGTGATTGATTACTTAGATCGTGGAGTACATGCGCCATGATGTTTAGATCGCTAGAAACCTTGAATTAACTTTTATAATACGTATTAAAGAACGCACGTACCTAGATGGGTCAGTAGTTGAATCAAGCGAGAACGCAGTCAAGAAATCATCTCTTTGCCCACACCTCTTCTTAATGTCGATGTAAACCACATACCATATTATATATATATATATATATGTATATATATATATATATATATATATATATATATATATAAAGGGAGTTTTATAGACACTTAGACGTAATGCACATCCTATCAAGACATTTCATCTGATTCAAGTTAACAAGCTGTTTACGTTTTGGAGGTCAAGTGGTCCTTCACTTCCTAAAGTTAAGGCCAAAATACGCGGAAGATAATATTAACAAGTTTTTTCTTTTTTTTTCTGTTGTATATAAAAAAACACAATCCATTTTGGTACTTTCCTTCTATTAGTCTTTAAATATTGAAATAATTTTATTGTTTTCTCAAGTGATATTAAGAACAGCTTTCACGAACATAAGTAAAAACTCATGAAAAATATGGCTTTAGATATTTAACACTTCAGTCCATATGTAATAAAAACATGTAGACAAAATAAGTCAAGCATCACAAGGGAATACTTAGAATATACTAAAGTCAAGATAGGCAACATAAAATCCTTAGTGGTTATTTGTTTTAAAGAGACCTTAAATGGGATCAACTCTTTCTTGAAACAAGGTTTGCTGTGTGTGTGTGTGTGTGTGTGTGTGTGTACGAAAAAGGCAAGTGAGAAAATTAAGGGTTTCTTTTGGTTCATGGATACAAATTAATCATCGTAATCTAATTGATTTCATTTAATGTTGTAAAAACAGGACTAATAGACTATGACTTGAACGCTTTAATATACTATGTTGTCAGCAAAGGGATTAACTGTAATAGCACCAGCTGAAGCAAAGATTTTACAGACGATATTAATAGCATGGTTATTCAATGAAGAGTTCCATTCCAGGGAGGTAATTCATGATAGAAATTAATTCCAGCCAGAAATAGTTCCCTAATGTTTAGTATTAAGTCTTAAAAACCCTCTTGTATAAAATAAACATATTCCGGCCATATTCTCCATATAGTAATTATACACCCGAGTTTTTTCTTTTTTTTATTGAGAAGGAAAAAGTAATTTGAAATCCTTTAAGCTGATAGAAAGAAACTAATTCATAGTCTGAAATCTTAGTCTAAAATCAAGTAAGATTTTAAAGTTATGTGTGGTCTTAAAACTAATTTAAACATTAATGTTTATATTATGCTCTGTCTTCTTAATGATGTCAATGTTATGTACATGGGTGATAAAGAAAATGTAATCGGGTCGCAAGCTCGTGGCCTAATGAATAGGTTATTTTGCCATAAGTAGTGTTCTAAAAGGTTACAACCCTACAGGTTACCTCCTATGTATTAGTAAAATAGTGTAGTATGCATTAAACTAGCCACGAGAGGTCGAGTCATACAATACCAACATACTGGATATATATTTTTTGCGTGTTCATGCGGTAGTTTTTAGGCAGTCTACTGTATCATTATTGTAATCTGCAAGATATGTTGGTTGGTTGAGGGAAGATAAGGCAGTGTTACATCGTGTGTTACTAGCATAAAGTTTTAGCACTCCTTCTGAAGCCAATCCTGGGTCTCTTTTGCTGCTTCCTGTTGCCACACTCATGGTGTGCCAGCACCCAGTTGATTGCACCAAGAGATCACCACACTCTTCAGCACATCAAGGTACACTGATGTTGACTTGCGAGCCGACACCGAGGATGTGAGGTGGCATGATATGACTCTCACTTGAAAGCACAACAAAGACCATAATTGTGACCGGAAACTTTGTTTTTATCACCCTGGGAACGTCTCTGTTATTCGTGGCAATTAGGTGAATCATTTTGAAGGCGCTGGCAATGATCCTGTTATCATAATTTTTTATCGGTAGAGAGCATTAATTGTAGAGCGGCAATCTCCGATCTCGACCGTTAAACATTGTGTCACTTTAAAAATGCTACAAGGCTTCTATCGCTTTGGGGATTTGTACACAACTGGACAACTTACAACAATGAAAAAGAAAAACGATTTTCATCAAACGGAAATGGATTCATGCCGTCTTTTCGAAGGCGAAAATTTTATTGTTCCATCCTATATTTACTGTATCTGCTTCCTACGATGCGTTTCCGGGTGTAATGTCGCTGAGAAAGTTTTTTCTTGACTTAAGTCTTAAAGCCATACGTTCACAGTCATGAAAAAATAGATATCAATGGTAAATTTGTGATTCCTACTTGGCTGACGAATTTCCGTCTTTCAACTTGAGTCAAATGCTGGTGGGATGACTCTGGTTTGAACGTTCGATTTTATTTTTATTTTATTTTTTTTTTAGCTTATTTACAGTGTTGTTGTCATCGTGAATATTATTTTCAGAACGTTTAATGGCTGATGGAACACGAGCAAGCTACCTCCGTGAGTGAACAAAAGGCTTTCGTTTAAAATATCGTCTATATTCTAATGTTCTATATGACATATCTAATGAAGCTAAGACGTAAACTCATCAAAACAATCCAAATAACTTAGTAATGTATATTTTGCGCAAATTTCATGAAATAAATAATGGTTGTTTATTAGTCCGAAAATGTATTTTTACTGTTGTAATTTAAGTGTGCTGTCATTTGAACATTATTCAGTTTTGTAATCCGATTAAAAATAATAATGCAATTTGATTTGATTAAAGTTGAATTACCGGCAAGTTGTCCATTAGTGAATAGATTCATTATGATTATAAAACAATTGCGAATCCAAGCTTTGTAACGTTGGACATATCCGTACTATTACATGCTCTCCATCACTTTCTACTGTCTGGAATACGTATTTATGGTTGGTTGTTTTACGGCATATCAACCCTTTTCAGATTATTCAATGCCAAATCTAGTGATTTTGAAGAAATTGTTTTTTAATAGAATATTTTTTTCAAGTCGGTTTCTATTTAACCCACCTAACAGTGCTACAACTCCGGGTCAGATTGAACCTGGGAACAATGACAATTAAGGGGTGGCGTCACACTCCACAAAGTCCGCAACATGGGACCTTACCATCTTACCATATACTTTAAGGTCATATCCAGGACTACGTAATCATGGAAAGCATAGATCACATTGAAGAATGAATGTATGCGCGTATATATATATATATATATATATATATATATATATATATGTGTGTGTGTGTGATGAAAAAGAAAAAATACCCAATTTTTAACGTCATAATCGTACAACATTTTTGCAACTTCTAAGTAACGTTTAGTTTCAAAAATATATCGCTTCCCATAAAAATGCAGAGCATAGTTTTATCTGATGCGATTTTATGTTATTTATTTAAATAATCTTAAGAAAAACTTAAAGTAAAGACGAAACCTTGAATATAAAAATGATTTTGAGTAAATATTTTTGTACATACATAAAAGTATGCAAATAACAAAGTGCACATTGTATCCTCCAGTTATTTGTCATATCATGTTATACTTGAGGTGTAAATGTTTACACCTCGAAGTAACTTGTGGTAGACCCTGTCTAACGACAACATAACAAGTGAGCCGCACAATTATTACCAGATGGAATATATCAGAAGAAATGCCTTTGGCTACATATGTTTGCTCTTTATCTGTGTGGAGCTCTTTATTTCTCTATTTCTAGATTTCTCTCTCTCTCTCTCTCTCTCTCTCTCTCTCTCTCTTTCTGTCTGTCTCTCTCTCTCTTTCGATCTCCTTTTCCATTTCTCTGTTTTTCTCTCTGTATTTCTCCTATATCTCTCTGCCTTTCTCTTATGTCTCTCGGCCTTTCTCTTATGTCTCTCGGCCTTTCTCTTATGTCTCTCGGCCTTTCTCTTATGTCTCTCGGCCTTTCTCTTATGTCTCTCGGCCTTTCTCTTATGTCTCTCTGCCTTTCTCTTCTGTCTCTCTGCCTTTCTCTTCTGTCTCTCTGCCTTTCTCTTCTGTCTCTCTGCCTTTCTCTTCTGTCTCTCTGCCTTTCTCTTCTGTCTCTCTGCCTTACTCTTCTGTCTCTCTGCCTTACTCTTCTGTCTCTCTGCCTTACTCTTCTGTCTCTCTGCCTTACTCTTTTGTCTCTCTGCCTTACTCTTCTGTCTCTCTACCTTTCTCTTCTGTCTCTCTGCCTTTCTCTTCTGTCTCTCTGCCTTTCTCTTCTGTCTCTCTGCTTTTCTCTTCTAACTCTCTGCCTTTCTCTTCTGTCTCTCTGCCTTTCTCTTCTGTCTCTCTGCCTTTCTCTTCTGTCTCTCTGCCTTTCTCTTCTGTCTCTCTGCCTTTCTCTTCTGTCTCTCTGCCTTTCTCTTCTGTCTCTCTGCCTTTCTCTTCTGTCTCTCTGCCTTTCTCTTCTGTCTCTCTGCCTTTCTCTTCTGTCTCTCTGCCTTTCTCTTCTGTCTCTCTGCCTTTCTCTTCTGTCTCTCTGCCTTTCTCTTCTGTCTCTCTGCCTGTCTGCTATGTCTCTCTACCTTTCTGCTATGTCTCTCTACATGCCTGCTATGTCTCTCTACATGCCTGCTATGTCTCTCTACATGCCTGCTATGTCTCTCTACATGCCTGCTATGTCTCTCTACATGCCTGCTATGTCTCTCTACATGCCTGCTATGTCTCTCTACATGCCTTCTATGTCTCTCTACATGCCTTCTATGTCTCTCTACATGCCTTCTATGTCTCTCTACAGGCCTTCTATGTCTCTCTACATGCCTTCTATGTCTCTCTACATGCCTTCTATGTCTCTCTACATACCTGCTATGTCTCTCTACATGCCTTCTATGTCTCTCTACATGCCTGCCATGTCTCTCTACCTGTCTGCTATGTCTCTCTACATACCTGCTATGTCTCTCTACATACCTGCTATGTCTCTCTACCTGCCTGCTATGTCTCTCTACATGCCTGCTATGTCTCTCTACCTGTCTGCTATGTCTCTCTACCTGTCTGCTATGTCTCTCTACATGCCTGCTATGTCTCTCTACATGCCTGCTATGTCTCTCTACATGCCTTCTATGTCTCTCTACATGCCTTCTATGTCTCTCTACATGCCTTCTATGTCTCTCTACATGCCTGATATGTCTCTCTACATGCCTGATATGTCTCTCTACATGCCTGCTATGTCTCTCTACATGCCTGCTATGTCTCTCTACATGCCTTCTATGTCTCTCTACATGCCTGCTATGTCTCTCTACCTGCCTGCTATGTCTATCTACCTGCCTGCTATGTATCTCTACCTGCCTGCTATGTCTCTCTACCTGCCTGCTATGTCTCTCTACCTGCCTGCTATGTCTCTCTACCTGCCTGCTATGTCTCTCTACCTGCCTGCTATGTCTCTCTACATGTCTGATATGTCTCTCTACATGCCTTCTGTGTCTCTCTACATGCCTGCTATGTCTCTCTACATGCCTGCTATGTCTCTCTACATGCCTTCTATGTCTCTCTACATGCCTTCTATGTCTCTCTACATGCCTTCTATGTCTCTCTACATGCCTGATATGTCTCTCTACATGCCTTTTATGTCTCTCTACATGCCTGCTATGTCTCTCTACCTGCCTGCTATGTCTCTCTACCTGCCTGCTATGTCTCTCTACCTGCCTTCTATGTCTCTCTACATGCCTTCTGTGTCTCTCTACATGCCTGCTATGTCTCTCTACATGCCTGCTATGTCTCTCTACATGCCTTCTATGTCTCTCTACATGCCTTCTATGTCTCTCTACATGCCTTCTATGTCTCTCTACATGCCTGATATGTCTCTCTACATGCCTTTTATGTCTCTCTACATGCCTGCTATGTCTCTCTACATGCCTGCTATGTCTCTCTACATGCCTGATATGTCTCTCTACATGCCTGCTATGTCTCTCTACCTGTCTGCTATGTCTCTCTACCTGCCTGCTATGTCTCTCTACCTGCCTGCTATGTCTCTCTACCTGCCTGCTATGTCTCTCTACCTGCCTGCTATGTCTCTCTACCTGCCTGCTATGTCTCTCTACATGTCTGATATGTCTCTCTACCTGCCTGCTATGTCTCTCTACCTGCATGCTATGTCTCTCTACCTGCCTGCTATGTCTCTCTACCTGCCTGCTATGTCTCTCTACCTGCCTGCTATGTCTCTCTACCTGCCTGCTATGTCTCTCTACCTGCCTGCTATGTCTCTCTACCTGTCTGCTATGTCTCTCTACCTGTCTGCTATGTCTCTCTACCTGTCTGCTATGTCTCTCTACCTGTCTGCTATGTCTCTCTACCTGTCTGCTATGTCTCTCTACCTGTCTGCTATGTCTCTCTACCTGTCTGCTATGTCTCTCTACTTGCCTGCTATGTCTCTCTACCTGCCTGCTATGTCTCTCTACCTGTCTGCTATGTCTCTCTACCTGTCTGCTATGTCTCTCTACCTTTCTGCTATGTCTCTCTACCTTTCTGCTATGTCTCTCTACCTGTCTGCTATGTCTCTCTACCTGCCTGCTATGTCTCTCTACCTGCCTGCTATGTCTCTCTACCTGCCTGCTATGTCTCTCTACCTGCCTGCTATGTCTCTCTACCTGCCTGCTATGTCTCTCTACCTGCCTGCTATGTCTCTCTACCTGCCTGCTATGTCTCTCTACCTGCCTGCTATGTCTCTCTACCTGCCTGCTATGTCTCTCTACCTGCCTGCTATGCCTCTCTTCCTGTCTGCTATGTCTCTCTGCCTGTCTGCTATGTCTCTCTGCCTGTCTGCTATGTCTCTCTACCTGTCTGATATGTCTCTCTACCTGCCTGATATGTCTCTCTACCTGCCTGCTATGTCTCTCTACATGCCTGCTATGTCTCTCTACATGCCTGCTATGTCTCTCTACATGCCTGCTATGTCTCTCTACATGCCTGCTATGTCTCTCTACATGCCTGCTATGTCTCTCTACATGCCTGCTATGTCTCTCTACATGCCTGCTATGTCTCTCTACATGCCTGCTATGTCTCTCTACATGCCTGCTATGTCTCTCTACATGCCTGCTATGTCTCTCTACATGCCTGCTATGTCTCTCTACATGCCTTCTATGTCTCTCTACATGCCTTCTATGTCTCTCTACATGCCTGCTATGTCTCTGTACATGCCTGCTAGGTCTCTCTACCTCCCTGCTATGTCTCTCTACCTCCCTGCTATGTCTCTCTACCTGCCTGCTATGTCTCTCTACCTGCCTGCTATGTCTCTCTACCTGTCTGCTATGTCTCTCTACCTGTCTGCTATGTCTCTCTACCTGTCTGCTATGTCTCTCCCCCTTTCTCTTATCTCCCTTCTGTATTCGTCAATTTGCCATCTGTCCTTGCCTGTGTTTTCCTTTGCTCTGCCTCTCTCTCTATCTCGCTCTCTCTAAGTCTTTCTCCATGGGCCTTTCTAACTCTCAGTCTGCCCTTTTTATCTTTCTCTCTGTCGATTTGTCCCTCTTCCTCCCTCAATGTATGTTTCTGTCCGTCTCTTTCTAAATTTAAGCGTTCAACATTTATTTCCAATAGGCAATTGTCTGTAAGTTCCAGATTAACTCTCATAATGATATTTTGTAATATTATTTTAATATTGCAACGCTGTTCATCTTCTCATCGTTTTTTCTTTCCTTACTAATGTATTATGTTTGTAACGCTTTTGCTATTTTCCATACAAAAATAATCATATTGCAATGTTGGATATACACTATTTTCTATATTATTTTATGGAAAATACATATTAATAGATTATTCTAGTGAATTCTTTGCAAACTTTATTCATCTTAACAATTATAATTTTTAATATTTTCTAGTTTATTTATTGGTACATACATTGTTACGTACTCTTTTTTTGTATTCATTAAATATATTCCTATCGCCTTAATTTGTGGACAGCTTTTGAAATAGAATTGTTTGCAAACTGCTGTGATTTATTAGCACCTTAATAAATATATAGAGACACATTTTTATATCACTTACAGTTTGTGTTGTTATACCATATAAAAACGAGTACCCAAGCCTACAGCAACATCCCAACCATAACATTAGAAGATACTCTGGACTATCCTTAGGTAAGAAACCATACTTAAGTCTGGTTTGGTCATAATCGGTTCAGTGGTGTGTTCTGTAATAGAGTATATGTACATAGGCTATGACCTCGACGTTTGACATTAACCATGAAAAATGCATTGTACCATACTTATGTGGGGAGATTTATCATGCCAGGGTTGGTCATGATCTGTCTGCTAGTGTGGGCGACAGTAAAGTCTATGTACATAGGTGATGACCTTGACTTTTGAGCTTAACCTAAAAAAAAATTGTGTATCATCCCTATGTAGAGAACCATCATCATGCCTGGTTAGGTCGTGATCGTTTCACTGATGTGAGCTGCAGATTTGTGGGTTAGCGAAGTTAAAAACGTCATAATCACCGCCAACTGCTTTAGCGCCTAGAGCCAAGCAATATAGACTTTGTCTTTCCACGGATTCTCTTGTTTCGCGAAGAGGGAGGGGCTGCAGCACGGGCAATAGCTTTCATCCCCTATCACCCTGCTCAGGCTATGTAGCTCCACTTCTACACTATCGTGTCCCAAGAGGGTCGCTTGTTAACAATGGAAAACATTTTAAGTGTTTAGTATTTCGAATAATGCTCCTTTTTTATCCCAAAATGTCTGAGGACCGTGCTAATCAGTCAATATGAAAATTGTATACGGCTAAGCACGTTTACTCACCAGTTCTAGTTAGATAAATTTAAGCAATGAGGAACCTCGTTAGTACCAGTTGGACGACTATTTGAAAATACGAGTGACTGTATATAGGACATCGACATCTTCCTGCGAGCACTGAAAAATAAACTAACGTCATCACTTTCACTTAGCGGGTAATGTATCCGACTGGGCATCGCTTATAAATGTAATACTCTCCTGATACTTCTGCCTTTGGAGGAAATCGTTTCAATCCGGCTACAATGAATGCAGTTGGCTTAATAATGATATCACGCCACCCACTTTACGCTTATTATCTCAGTCACATCGCAATTATCTGTGTAAAATTTCTCTAACTCGATCCATTCTTGTATAGTGTACTCTCTTGCTAAGAAATTGGCCTATGAATTGAACTTTTTGTTTTTATCTGATTCGGTGAGTTTATTTTTCCTTTAGGATTGGCAATTATGTAATCGACTGTCGGCTGAAGCGATCATATCGAAGAATGTCGATTGGTCCTAATAAGGCAATAACATGTCCTTGTCTCGACTGCCATTATTTTGGGAGAACGTGAATTATGTCACATACACTTGATGCTTAATCCATCGGAGTTGAATGAAGTTAAATTAAAGATCAAAAAGAGTTTCCTTCTAAGATATATCCGCTTATGGTCATTTAACCCGTGACCTTGTCTTGCGTGTTCGATCCCACTATCACACCGTTAAACATTTCCCTGTACTCGTTCTTGCCACTATATGCCTGTGCTTTGTGTATATTGCCCACATCAGAAACTGCTGGCGCAGAAAATGCTTCAAAAGTTGTTTTGTCGCATCGCTCAGGAGTGCTCTGGTGTGTAAAATGTTGAAGTGACTGTATGTATACGTTCGTCCTGGTAAATAACTTGTATATCTTCGTCGGAAAAGGACTGATGAAAATAGGGTTTTATTGGTACTTGTATTGATGCAAATGCCAAATTACAATTAAAACTAACATGGGTATAATATCCAATGGTGAGGCCACATGTGGTGAATGTTATGTTGACTTTTTTGTTTGAATTTCTCCTAGCTCCACTTTAGCCCGGAGTGGAAATGCTTGTTAGAACATCTGATTCTACAAGATCATGTGGTCTGAAGATCCTTGTTTACTGACCACGAATGAACCAAACATTGATGTTTTTGTTTTCTTTTTACTTTCTCTTCGCAGAACCCAATCATGATCTGTAAAGTTAAAAAAAAACATCAGTTTTTTTACAAGATAATAAAATAACAAGAATAAATATTTGAAGATATAAAGAACTTAAAACATTTTTTTCTAAAATTCTGGAATTCGGCTTGAAATGATCCGGAAAATAGTGTGGACTTTCATACAAAAACAACCAACAATTAAAACGAATGGTGCCGAATATGATAAATGAAGCAGAATTCGACCTTCATTGTTGTGAACTATTGGAAGTCTTGTTTAACGTCCTGATATATTTGCTTTATAAGATGGAACATGACTGCCAAATAAACTAAAAGTGCGTACAACCTGATTAATTATCAGTGCTGAAGTCCCCATTGTTGTTTATGCCACTGATATTTTCACCTTGATATTGTAGTTGGAATCGAAAGCGGGGAAAAATGCTTTTTTCACATCACAAGTACGATTTTAGCTCGAATGGATATTTAAAAATTCACACCCTCTCCCTCTCTCTCGCTCTCTCTCTATCTTTTTCACCCTTATCGGCCAAAGGATAATAGCTATAAAATTCTTGAAGGTATAACAAAATTTAAATATTACATTAGAAAATGTTCTTATTCGTTTTATATTCCTCTGTGATTTTTCATTTATTTCATATAGACTTCGTAGCCTCGTAAGGGGTGTCCATTTCTCTTCCCTGCAACCTCTTTCTCACAGCATAGATGTTGCGAGTTTTTCTCTGCTTTATAGTTATTTTATGGCAAGTGCTCGACTGAGCTCCAATCCCTGGTCCCCCCTCGCCAAACTTTCACAAGACACACCCATCTAGCAGAAAACACTATCAATAATTTCCTTCACACTTTATCTGTGCCTAAACCTAAACGTAGATTCCATGAACAAAGCTTCTTTCTTAGAACTGCAGCCTATGAAATTGTCTTCCGTTTTCCTGCTTTCCAGTTGACTACAATATGGTTGTCTTCAAGTCTAACGTAAGCAAGGTTTTGATGAACCATTCTATATAAGTTAACAAATTTACTGAATTTCCATGACTAACGATTACTATATTGTCCAATTGTCTACTGTACACTCTTTAACCCTTATCCCCTTGATACGTGGTGAAGCCTATAACAAATTTCATTCCAAATAATATGAATATGAAAATAAGGAATGTTAATTGGAATTATCGAGTAAAAATATGTTCATTTTATTTGCGTGCATGATTTTTTTTTCTTTTTGGCTTTCTTAAATGATCTTGTGACAAGAAATATACAATTATCAAGATAAAACATACAGGTTTACGTAAGACATTTAATTGTTTAGCTACAAAAAACATTAAAGAAAAAATGCTATTTCCTTCACAGGTGTCACTTACCGTCGAAAATGCTATTTTGCAAACAAGTGTGAGTGGCAGATAAAAATACTGTTTTGTAAACTGGTTGGACTGAACGTCGAAAATAGTAGACTTACATGCAGGAAATGTGACTGGAGGTTGAAACATCATTTTGGAAACAAGTTCGTCTGACCGTCTACAATGTTATTTCGGGCGAAGAAATGTGGCTAAACGTCAGTAATGCTATTTCCGACGGACGCATCATGACCGCCGAAAATGTGATTTCAACAGTCACAAGATGGCTGGCTTCTGAAAAATGTGATTTTGGACGGACAAAAGATGACTGACCGCTGAAAATATGATTTCAACAGACACAAGATGCCTGCCCGCTGAAAATATGATTTCGGACAGACACAAGGTGACTGACCTCTGAAAATGTTATTTCGGACAGACACAAGATGACTGACCTCTGAAAATGTTATTTCGGACAGACACAAGATGACTGAGCGCTGAAAATGTTATTTCGGACAGACACAAGATGACTGAGCGCTGAAAATGTTATTTCGGACAGACACAAGATGACTGAGCGCTGAAAATGTTATTTCGGACGAACACAAGATGACTGAGTGCTGAAAATGTTATTTCGGACAGACACAAGATGACTGAAATCTGAAAATGTGATTTAAGATAGCAACAAAAGGTCTGGCCGCTAAAAACGTTATTTCTGACAAACCCAAGCTGACTGGCCGCTAAAAATATAATTTCAGAGAGACACAAGATGACTGGTCGCTTAAAAGTAAACATATCCGATTTTATATTCTGAAACAATTTCCATTTGTCAAATCATTTTCTCTTTCATAAAACAAAACAAAAATGTATACAGTCACCATTAATGTGTATATCAACATCTTTCAGTGTTTTCTTTCCCATCATTTTTTCATTTTTATTTTATATTCACTTTACTCATCAAGCAGACTGTTTTATTCAGAAAAATATAGAAACTCTTGAGAAAGTCATCCAAATTTTTTATCACAACCCTATATCTCCGATTTTTCAACCCACATCCAACCTTCAAGCATTCCATTATCACAAAGGGAAAGGGAGTTGTGCGTATCCTTGTATTTTTAAAATCTCTTTTAAACCTGATTTCCATTTTGTCTGCATATCTGGAGGCTCTTTTCGCAAACTTATATTAAATACGTCTGATTGCCTAGTTAACAAAATGTTAGATTCAAAATGCATTCACAAAAAACAAACGTTTTTTTTTTTATTATTTCATTGTTTTAAACCATTCGTCTAAATAAAATAAAACTTTCGAAAATAGAAGGAAATGCAATCGAAGAAAAAAGCTCTTAATATTATGCAACATAATATATATATATATATGTGTATATATAAATATATATATGTGTATATATAAATATATATATGTGTATATATAAATATATATATGTGTATATATATATATATATATATATATATATATATATATATATATATAATGGTTTGAGGCTTTAGATTAAAACTTTACATTTACTCACCCAACACGTAGGTAAGGGTACTGGTTGTTTACCCTTTTTTTTTGAAAGGTTGTCTCCTCAAACTTTGGTTAAGTGCATTTAGCAATGCTATGGATTGAGGGCATAAGCTTTTCAATCCCTCAACTATATACATTTTACTGGCCTTCGTTTCCCCTAACCACTCTTACTCGTTATGATGAATATATGAATCTGATATATTTTCTGATAAGCTAGGATGCTAAAATAAAAACATAACAAAAGGATCTATCAATATATTGAAAAGAATATTAGTTATGAGGCTCTATATCTGCGTCTGACAACGTAAGAATAGCCAAACTCTCTTATAGCCATAACCTCTCGATATTGCACGAGTTATTCCTGAATTTATGCAATGGAAAACTTTGATCAGGCTGATACTTTGCATTGTGACGACCATTACAGCGTATCTCATATATACATTAGATTCTAAAAGCGTAAAGTGAAAATTCGATCAATACTTTGAGTATGGGCGAAGATGTTGACGATATATAAGGTGTGGGATTCATTGGCTACAATATTGGTCCAGGAGTGAATCTGTTTTTTCTCAAAACTGTTACCTTTGCCTACATATTAAAAACTTGAATCGGTTTTAAGTTGGACAGTGTTTGATATATTAAACAAATTATGGTTAATCAAGCGATGTGGATGATAGGCTGTGCACAAAATAGTAAAAACAAACTCCAACGGAAATATAATCTTTGCATTGGCTATCACATAGATAGCCTTATTAAGTTGAAAGAAAAAACTTGTGATTCGTTAATAAGCCAGCTCATTTAGTAATGAATCAATAGTGAAATACATTATTCTGTGACTTTTTCTGTATAAGAAACGGATTTGAAAATGTATATCTTGTTAATAAAAGAATTTCTGACGTTCAAATCCTTACATGTTAAGGTTAAATGTATATGTATCGAAAAATTTATACAATAGAGGTTAAAACAAAATTAATATCACAAAATTAGTTATAACGTACAAATTTAGTTAAATTAAGATTTCGATGACGGCAACTTAATAAGTGAAGTCTATCAAAATATTTTGGTAAAACAAAAATCGAAAGGAAAATAGGAAAATACTATATAGCTACGTTTACATTTCTGGAATAATGTGGTCTGCAATATGAAACATGGCCACAACAATTAAAACGTGAGGTAAATTATCTATTATCTTGTAATTCTTAGATAACTATTTTATTTCTTTCTTAGGTTAACAAATAAAAATTATTACAAACTTTTAATAATTAAATACGAACAGTTCTCACAGTGCTCCAATAAATGTTTATGATTTAAGCTACGTTTTCTGATTTCCGTTCGAAACACCGGGAGATAAAATTATATAAAAGATAAGAAATGCAAATATGAAGGTTATAAATACTAAATTACTTAATAAAAACAAAATTTAGTCAGCAGCTAAGACACGTTGAATTCAAAAGCTACATTCCGAAATTTGGCCCAACAAATATGTGAGCCGATTTGACTGCGAGACTGACGCTTGTATCACACATTCAACTTCCGACGCCAACACTAACAAATGTAACCATGTCCAAGAGCTTTTTCTCCTTGAAGATATATATTTTTGACATTTCTGGGAGAACCAAGCTATGGTTGAAAAATAAATGTGTGTAACTGAAAACCTTTGAAATTTCCTTCAATATTGTCTTCGTTATTTATTTTACTGCACATTGTTTCAATACTTTGCATTGTCATATGCGTCAAACACAGGCGTTTCACACTTTCGAAAAAGCTTCAAGCAAATTACAAAATTATCCGCTCTTAGATTACATGTATTAATGGGATTATTTTTCTGTTCTCATTTTGGAGAGTATTCTTATAAAACAATTTTATTTTCTTGTATTCCTCATGGATGACAGTAGTCAGGCCAAGAAATTGACTCTGATACTTATTCGTTCTTCTCGGTAAACTTCACATTTATATATAGGACAGAAGAAATAGTCTCAATCTAATATGACCCACTGTCAACTGTTCCAGCCTCTGTCACATCGCCGAAATGTTGCAGTCCTGTGTTTTAGATTTTAGTGGAATATGCCCTGAACTTATCGCACATGTGCCACTTCGGCAAACCCGTTAAGCAACAAAATCCAACCCCTTTATTGAAAAGACCCCCTACATTATACCCTAATAGCTTCTTCCACGAACAACAAGACTTTGAATTCTCTCCCTGTTGCATGATTGCCTGATTGTACTGACATGCAGAAGTTTAAATGTAATGGTAACCACTCACCTCTAAAAGTTTCAGATATTAGCGTTTATGTTCAAATGGCAATATTATTAGTTTGATATGCGCATGATTACTAACGCACAAGGATACACATAATACACGTCCTTTAAAATCGGTTTAAATTTTTGGATTACACATATAGATTGTTTAATGACATCTATAAAATTGAAAAAAAAACACGCCGTTTTTAATGAGTCAAGTCTATGTTTAATGCCGAGAAGATTTATCAAACGATGAACGTTTTTAAAGCATCATTCAATTAAGCATGGCTGATTAAAAAACACATTTTAGTCAATTTTTTATATATATATACATATTAATATTATTTGTTTATGTTTGTTTCGTTATAGTAACACACTTCGAAATAATTGACGCGGTTTACATTTCAATATTTTGTAATACGTTTAATCGCTATTTTAATGCAAAATCGGTTTTAATAAAACATTTTCATTAAATTATATTTTAGAAAATGTAAATATTTTTTAGAAAAATAATTAAGAGAAAAGGTAAATATCAAAAAAGCGGGGACATAATTTTTCTCCCAACGCCGGGTAGAATTATTCTTAATGAAAATCGCCTAAGATAAGAGGGGGAGGGTAGCCGCAGTTTTGAATTGATGGAGTCCACTAGAAAAACAAGTCAGATGAGCTGCAACAAAGAAGCAAGTAAAGTATAAGGACATTTTAAACACAGACCATAATATTATTTTAAAAAATACTGAGTTCAGCAACATCATGTCTGTGATAGAAAGGCTGCAGGGGAAAAGAAAGGATAAAGCTAAGCAAATTCCAGATATGGTTCTGAAACATTTCAAGACAGGCTCAGGAGCCCAATACATGGTCTGATAGATTTGTAGAAAAAGTTGTTTTATGGTTATTGAAAGAACTACACTTACGATAATTAGGAAGATCGATTGTTGATTGGTTATTTTGTTTTACGGCATATCAACCCTTTTCAGGTTAGTTAATGCCGAATCTGGTGATTTTGAAGAACGATTGTTTAATATAGTATATTTGTTTTTTAAGTCGTGTTCTATTTAACCCATAGTTGGGACCCTAACAGGTGCTACCACTTCGGGTCAGAGTGGACCTGGGAGTAATGGCAATTAAAGGGTGGCTCCACACTCCCCAAAGCTCGCAAGCTGGGACCTCACCACTGGATATAATTTAATGTCATATCCAGGACCAATGGGGAAGACGTAGTTGGTTAATTCTAATGCATCTAAAAACAAACTTCTATCTTTACATCATCAACGCTCTGATCCCTATCTGCCATGAATTGAAATTAGTGATTTTCGTATTAGGGAGCCTATGTTTTGACAAGCTTCTGGGCTTGACCTATACTCCTGATCTGAAATGAAACATTAATATCAAATCCGTTGCCAATGTCGCTGAAAAATTGGTGGGATCCTTCTACCGCTCCGGTAGATATCTCATTGCTGATGCAATTTTCTACATATATAGTAGCCAGGTACGTCCAAAAATTGACTACTATTACCACATCTAGGTAGGAGCTACTAGAAAGCCTTATCTTGCCTCGACAAATTTCAAAATAGACTTCGTAACCTAATTGGGTATGCCGTTTTCTCTTCCCTACAACCTCTTTCACACAGAAGAGACGTTGCGAACCTGTCTCTGCTTTATTATTTCCATGGCAAGTGCACATCTAAGCTCCATTCTATGGGCTGACTTTCACGAAAAACACTCGTCTAATTGAAACAACTATCAATAATTTTCCCGCTCTTTATCCGTGCCTTATCCTAAACGTAGATTCCATAAATAAAGAATATTTCTTCGAACTACACGCCTGTGGAACTCTGTTCCGTTTGCCTGCTTTCCAGCTGACTACAATTTGGTCGTCTTCAAGTCCAACGTAAACAAATTCTGGATAAGCCATCACTTTAAGCAATCCAATTTACCAAATTTCCACTACGAACGATCACTACGATATTGTCCCATTGACTTCTGTACACTTATTAACCCTTATCCTCGAGTGGCCTCTGAGTCTTGGTAAGTGGTGACTTGTATGTAAAAAAAAATCACTTGAAAAATGGTAAAGCGTTCTCTCACTATAAAAAGTGTATCACTCAAGACGCAAACTTCCTGTACAAGAAATTAATACGTCCTAAAATAGAGTACTGGTGCTATATATGTAGTGGGGCTGCAAAGAGCACTCTTTTTTGCCTTGACAGTGTGAAGAACCCTCTGCAACCTTAATGGCCGATGCAACAACTTTCTATATGTGCTTATAATTAAAGGAACATTCTATGAACACTGTTTCTTCTCTTAAACTTGCCCATTTATGGAAAACAATACTGCGTGTTCGTTTTACGATAATCGTCTTAATACCCAATGTAAATAAACTCCTCTTGAACCATACGCATACATAATCAATCCCTACGTCAGGTTCATATGACTAATCTGATTTTCTCATCATCTACGAAATACTTAATACTTATACTTGAGTGATCTTTGTTCATTGATAAGTATTGACTTCCCATGCGACAGTGCAGCATAAAAATGTATGCACATATGCAACCAATATTTTCTGTATGAATGTATCACTCAGCTTGTCATTAAGCTTTTTTAGTAAAACATCGAAGTTTCAGTTGATTCATATTTAAATAGCTATAGCGATAAAATCATTATATATAGACACACACATGGGAATATATATATATATATATATATATATATATATATATATACATACATATATATGAACAAATGATTAATAAAATATGTTAAAAGACATCTTGAAAAAGAGTTAAAAACATATTTAATTTTAAAAAAGGAAGCGCAAGATAAGTGGATAGTCCTTAATCCGCGGAGTTTTGAAGAAATACTCTCCTTCTCATCAGAGGGCAGGAATTAGCAAAATGCAGGATCGGATTTTGCATATAAAATATATGTTTCAAATATTATCTCTAGTACTTTTCTTTTAAAGATTTGGAATTCATTCCATCTGCACTTTTTTCCAAGGAACTCTGCCTTTTGGATGATTTTGGACCATTTGGAATTTACCCAGTGGATTGAAATTTTAAATTCGACCGTTTTGGATTTTACCATTTTTGGATTTTTACCCTTCACCGGACTATCCATTCATGTGAAATCTTTTTATTATTTTTCTTTTGCCTCCTGTTCCCCTTACCTCACCCTTTGACTTGTAGTTTCATTAAATACTTTTATATGCAAAATCCGATCCTACATTTTGATAATTCCTGCCCTCTGATGAGAAGGAGAGTATTTCTTCGAAACTCCGCGGATTAAGGACTATCCACTTATCTTGTGCTTCCTTTTTTAAAATTAAATATGTTTTTAACTCTTTTTCAAGATGTCTTTTTACATATTTTATTAATCAGTTGTTCATGTTATAAGCTCTATTTCCTTTTCGGTTTTATTGAGCTTTTTTATATCTGGCTGAGTTTATTTTACTTGTAAATATTAACTCTTTAATATTTATAATATATTTTAAGTTTACCATTTTGATTACCTTACTAAACTTATTGTAACTTTTATTTATTTATATATATATATATATATATATATATATATATATATATATGTATATTAATACGATAGCGTGCGTATTCTATTGTGTGTCACGCGTACATCTTTTTTCTTCCGAGTGTTATGACTTTCAATTGCTTGTCATAAATAATTTTACCAACAATTCTTCATAATTTTGGTTTCGGTTTCGATTCGAGCAGATACACTCAATTCATATGGATATATTAATTTTTCTTTTTGAAATCACAACTTTATAATATATAAGAATTGATAGAAAATCGGCTTTAATAATATATACGAAATCTACAAGAATTTAAATATCACATTTAAGCGTACTTTATGGCCATGCTACGCCGATCGTCTCAGCTAGTGTATATTTATATATATATATTGTTTTAACAAAATCGAGACATCAAGGAATAGATTGATAGCAGCAAATAGTACATTTCATCCTTAGTTATAATTGTTTTAAGACTATTCAAACATTATGCCGTTCGAACATTTTCATAAGGACAGCCTTTCGTCAGACGTATAGAATAAAACACACTTTAGCAACATTTCCCCATTAGGAAAATGTACTCCATTCTGTTCATTGTTGAAGTGTTTTTTATTCTATACGTCTGATGAAAGGCTGTCCTTGTGAAATTTTTCAAAAGACATAATGTTTGAATTTGTCCGAATAGTCTGGAAACAATTGTAACTAACGATGAAATAAACTATTTATTATCAATCTAATTCTTGATGTTTTGATTTTCTTAAAACAATATACGAATGTTCAATTATGAAATATGATAATTTTGTAGCGTACAGTTTAAGTCATCTCATTTTGACTTAAAACTTATTAATATTAACGATTACCAAATTTTCAATTATATAAACCTATTAGGTTTATATAAACCTATTAGGTTTATATCGGAATACTATGAATAAGAGTGTATATATAATGTGTATTTTATATATATATATATATATATATATATATATATATATATATATACACACACGCAGATTTACACATTACTTTTTCGTGTGTGTGAATACGTGCATAAATCTGGGTTATTTTTTTGTCTTTGTTTTTTTTATGGGGGGTGTTCTGGTATATATGTGCATGTGTTACTGAATTCCTCTTCCAGATTTGACCCCATAATCTATATTTCTCTTGAGATACTTAATTCCCTCAAGGGGTAATTTCCCCCAAATTAGCCATTATATTTACAAGCTCACAATTCGCACGCAAAATCGTTTGTGCTGGCCTGTGGCACGCTTTGTCACATTTTGTGATTAGCCAATACACGGGACTTTACTGCAATTCAGATGGGTTTTTTTTCGCTCCTAAACCCATTTAATCTTTCACTAAATACGCAGAATCTGCTTCGTTTGGTTCGTAGAGACAATAAAATCTACAGCATTTAGCATATATATATATATATATATATATTCCCTTAATTAGAAATAATGGTTGCTCCCTTTTTTTATTATTTTAGCTCACACCTAACTTTGGGTAGACTCATATTATTGCTTATATGTTTCAGTTATCTATGGATTTGACGTGAAATCGAAATCTACTTGATGTTTTTAATTGTTTGTTTATTTGATGTCAACCTTGCATTCTCTTTATGAGAAGACTTTATTTAAAAAAGGTTGTCATCGTTTCTGAAACGGTCGTCTGCTATTTGAATTTGTTATTTATCTGATCTCTTTGAATATGTAATTGACTTGAAACTTATTAATGTCATTTACCTCCCACGTAATCTACTTAGCTTCGAGTTGCCTTGATGATAGTCGATTTAGGACATCGACAATAATTAGTAAAAGTAAAATGTTAGATGATGAACATTATTATTGTTTTGTAATTGTTATGTAGAAAAAGGTATGCAGAGAGAATGTACTTGAAACAAAGGAATGATTAGTAAGATATTTTGGTTAACTTAGAAACAATAACAAGGAAAGTATGTGATGAACATAATCAGACTGGATTTTCCAATCTTTGGATAAAAACAAAAGATAAGGGGCCAGAAAACGTGCTGGTTAAGTGACGTAAGCACAAAGGGAAAGTTACATATATAAAAGAGTTAGGTGTTAGGCGAAAACAGAGCTAGAGAAATGGCTAGACTGACGGAGAATCGTTAGATATAGGGCCTGTTATAGTACTGTATAGAGCTGAAGCAGAGGCTAAGATAAGCATCCAATCTTCCAACAAGGAAAGATAGTGAAATAAAAGCCATCTTAAATATAACCGACTACCTCTGCTCGTTTCTTTGGAAGAAATGTTCATTTCAGCTTTTGGCAGATTCTTCAACAAAAAACCCAGATGAATAAAGGTAATGTTTCCTTGTTGGGCAGATATAATTCTCTCAAAGGATTTTTAGTCCCTTTACTGTTAAAGGCATTTTAATTGTTATATGTTATGCCCTGTTGAACTGTATTTATTTGTAATCTATATATATATATATAAAACCATATATGAACATTAGACGACACAAAAGAACTTGACTATATACGCAACGCACTTTATATACAGCGCCTTACATATATATAGACCTTGTACCCCCTACAACGTAACATTTTTCTGGCGGGTTGAGGCAACGTTCTGGGAATTCTTTGATCACAGGCTTTGCCTACTTTGTTCTGGGTAGAGTAAGTTTACAGTTTGGTGCGCTTCTACCTGGTAATGAAGACTGGGCTACACATGGCATTTTTAAGAGGCTAGAATACTTTTCTTTAGGGGCGCTGGCTTTACCTTTCACACCTTTCGACCTTGTCATATACTGCGGAGGGAAAGAAGTAACTACCGCTATTTCTAGCAGGTATTGCTCCAGAATAATGACGTATTGTTCTGGCCCACACCTTTGTTTGTTTTTTTTTTATTTTAGCAGTCTGTTTGTATTGATTACTATCGGTCTGCAAGACGCAACACTGGCGACGAGGGATTATAAAACATTAAGTTAACTCTACATTGATATCTGCAGTTTTACAGAAACACTGAATTTCAAGTTGGAGGACTAAAATATACAATGCATGACTACGTTTCAGTAAATGGTTTAAACTTTGTTATTTAACATGTGGATATTAGATTAGCATTTTAAAATTATTGGCAATAGACCGTTGGATTATATTGAAATTGTCATGCTATATCTGTGGATAGGAGTTTTAATGTATCAATGAACCAGTCAGTATCGACGTACGGCATAATCACGTAGTAATGTCGTACGGCATAATCGCGTTGACACACCGGTTCCCGCTGGATCCCCGAAGTTAAGCAACGTTGAACCTGGTCAGTACAAAATGGGTGACCATTTGGGATTTCAGATGCTGTATATGCTCTCCGCTTATCTCGCCATTGTTTCCAGTCGTCCTGGTTTCTCCTTGGCACTGGCCTCAAACAGTGCCGATTCAGGAGAGATGTGGTTGGAGATTGCGCAACCCTTGCCTCACAATAACACGCGCTACTGCCCCTAAGGGGCATCCTTTGTCTTTCAAGACTGAATGAAAGCATGGATGGAGTATCGACGAACAAATAGAGAATGATACTTGAACGTCATCACTGTTTAAAAATAGATTGAGAATGGTAAGAATGTTTAATGAATTGAAAGTTTTTACTAA
Organism: Euprymna scolopes; assembly: GCF_053919585.1. NCBI lineage: Eukaryota > Metazoa > Mollusca > Cephalopoda > Sepiida > Sepiolidae > Euprymna > Euprymna scolopes. Next base: position 178,315,061 of record NC_136483.1, read on the forward strand.
AGACGCGTGGGTGTTTGTTTTTTTTTTTCGCGTTCGTTTACATTTTCCATGCTGTGTTTTTAAAATGTTTCTGTAGGCAAAGAATTAAGGAAAATAGGACAGAATATACACAAGAAATCTATGAACCCTTAGGGTCGAGGACAGCGCTCAGACATGACTTAGTTCTTTGTCAATAACTTCTCTATCGGAGACGTCTTTTTCAGAGGATCTTAATTATTCGTTTCCTTGACTTACTAATTCGTCGTCAAGCGGAATGGCAAGACGAAACTTATCAGAATATAACTCTTTGTTGTCTGCTTCTGCTATTGTGTCGCAGCTAAGCTGAGAACTTCGGGCACCTGCCAAAATATTTCTCAAGCAGGTCGCGTCAAGAATTATCCCCTGTGGCTGCCTATATAGCGTTTCTTGGCATTTCCACTTAATTCTTCTGAATTTGCGCTAAATGCCTACTGGAACTAACACGCATGTTTATTGGAAGCGTTTTCTCTAATATTGTCATTAAGATACGCCTTCGTTTGTGAAGCGGGGATGTTGATAGGTTTTAAAAAAAAACAAATCGAAGTCTGGAAGGTCTAGCTGTTGACTTATAATGTAAGTCTCGTACAGAAATCCATCGCAGCATACATCTATTTTATTATTTTTCATACGTATCACTGCTCTAAAGCTGTCTATTTCATTTTAACTTTATATATATTGGAATATAATAACTATACGATACATGGTTTCACCTTGGTGCATATTACATTGATGTATATATTTGCGCTTTTAATCAATGTGACGGAAAAGAGAGATTTAAGTATATATATATATATATATATATATATATATATATATAAATACCCCCTCTATTGAGATATATATATATAAGGGGCTTCTTTTAGATATTGTTACATAATACATAAGCACTTTTAAAATGTATATAAATATATTTTTAACGCTTTAATGGGCTTAAATGTTTGCATTTGAATTAATAGGAAAATTGTTTTCATCTTTACTGTTATCTACACAACGTTTCAGTCGATGCAACCTCCGACCTTTCTCGTACATAAAAATTACCATGTTAGATTATATATAATAATACACACATTTATAACTCGGGATATCGCGCGATAAGCTAATAATGCGTTCTGTAATTATTCATATATATAAATAAATAAAATTACAGAAGGCATTATTAGCTTATAGCGCGAGATTTTTTTTCTGTTTTTATTTTATTTTAAATACCAAGACCATCCGGCTACTACTACCACTCTAGCACGCAGAATTCCACCATACGGTCAAGAAAAAGAAAAACAAGGATGTTTAGCATCGAAGTATATGATATAAGAAAATATATTTGTTTATATTTTTAAAAAAATGGGTTGTTTTCAGCTTTCAAAACGTATTTATTTATATACGTAACTATTTTCAATTTTCAACAACCACAACGCTTCAAATGGAGGTAAGGAAGAAAACATTTTTAGGGTGTCCTGGTTTTACAGTAACATAAATATTATATGTTGACCTGTACTCCTGATTTGAAATGGAACACGTGCATCAGGTATGTTGCCAAGGACGCTGGGAAAATGGTGGGATCTTTATACCGCTCTAGAAGATATCTCACTACTGATGCAATTCTTTATCTGTATAAAAGACAAGTACGTTCAAGGATGGAGCACTGCTGCCACATCTGGGCAGAAGTTGCTAAACGCAGCCTATCCTGCATTGACAGAGTACAAAATAGACTTGGTAGCTTAGTGGGGGGTGCTCTTTTCTCTTCCCTGAATTCTCTCTCCCACAGAAGAGACGTTGCAACCCTATCTTTGTTTTATCGATATTTCCATGGCAAGTGCTCGTCTGAGCTTCTGTCTCTGGTCCCCAATCGCCAATCTTTCACAAAAACACCCGTCTAGCTGAAACTACTGTCATTAATTTTCCCTACTCTTTATCTGTACCTAAATCCAAACGTAGATTCCATGAGCAGAGCTTCTTTCTTAGAAGTGCACGACTGTGGAACTCTATTCCGTTTGCCTGTTTCCCACGTGACTACAACTTGGATGCCTTCAAGTCCAACATAAACAAATTCCTCACAAACCGCCCCATTTAGACACTCTATCAAATCTCCAATACTAATGATTTCTACGATACTATCCCATTGATTACTGTATACGCAATAATCCTTATCCCCGAGTGGCTGCCGGGCCTTGATAAGCGGTGACCTCCATGTAAAAAAACAACAAAATTTTGATTCATGCAGATTACTTATATTAAATGTTCTATTGAGTATTATGCAATATATATTAATGATTCCAAAAATTAAAAAAAATTGACTTGGGTACCATCTGCTACAATCGGAACAGAACGTTTAGCGCTCCAGACTTTGTCGGTATTCATATTCCGACGTTGTTACTGTAGAAAGTACGGAGAGATGGATACGAAAAGTCAATCGCATTTGAGCTATGAATGTTTAATTTTGAGCATGCGCAAAAGAAAAAGCAAGCGTAATATTATTTTTATTATTAAATCCTTTGAGATGTGTAATTTGTATATTTATTTATTTATTTGCGGACTGTTATCGTCATTGTCGTAGTTGTAGCTTCACGATTATTTGGCCAACTATTCCTCTGCTCGTCGTCAGGTGGCTAACCGCGACGGAATAGGAATCCTAAGTCTTTTAACTGCATCCTCTGGCTAACTGCTACCTTCCATAGTTATTGTCATCTCATCACGTTTTGGCCAGAAAATCTTCAAATCCGCTATCTTCAGATTATCCTCATCTGGAAACAGAGATTCAACTCCAGTATCCACTGCGCTATGAAACCTAAAAAAATGAATGAACGGTTAATTAGCGATCGTTTTCCGAAGAAATCTGCTAATTTGTCAACCTTCATATAGCCATTCGCATATCCATGACTGAGTATATAATCAGTCGTGCACTTGAATAATGTTTAACCAGAAAAAGTAGACTTTTATTATCAATGGCAGAGCTAAAAAACTCAAATTTATTTTGACGCGCGCACACACACACATACACACACACACACACACACATATATATATATATATATATATCCATATATCACAGAAAACATTATTAAATTATTTAATTTTCGCTGTTACTAATTGATGCCTTATTACATTTCCAAAAGTGTCTGGTTTGTTTGTCCTAAAAGAGCATTATTTGGCGTAAAAATGTCTGACCTTTGACTGCTTTTGATGTTTGCACTTTCATAATCGATTCTCGATCGAACACTTTACATGCATTTTTAGGATTCAGGGTTCGTGTTTTGGTTCTGAGGTCAATGCGGTATGCTTATTAGTACTGTGTCATAGTTATGTTATTCTGTTTGTTTCTTCTTCGAAACAAAGAATTTATATAATTGAATTTACTCCTTTTTATTTGACTGAGACTATTCTTTTGTGAAACTTTTTTGTTTAATCTTTTTACTACAAACAAGGCATATTGCCACTTGTAACGTAAGAGAACTATTCGGCATTTGGTGTCGTGTCTAGCAGGGAGACGCGGTAAATTGCGCGGCGAGAAATCTGTTAACATTAGATTTCAATTTCTAGGAAGCAGAGAATAACAAGTGAATTCTAAAAGAGTAACAACCCTCAAAAATAAACTGCTATAGTAAAAATATAAAATAAACTATTATAGTAAAAACAAAAAACGGACTATTATAGTAAAAAAATGAACTATCATAGTAAAGAGATGAAATGAACTATCATAGTAAAGAGATGAAATGAACTATCATAGTAACGAGATGAAATGAACTGTCATAGTAACGAGATGAAATGAACTGTCATAGTAACGAGATGAAATGAACTGTCATAGTAACGAGATGAAATGAACTGTCATAGTAACGAGATGAAATGAACTGTCATAGTAACGAGATGAAATGAACTGTCATAGTAACGAGATGAAATGAACTGTCATAGTAACGAGATGAAATGAACTGTCATAGTAACGAGATGAAATGAACTGTCATAGTAAAGAGATGAAATGAACTGTCATAGTAAAAACATTATGGCATCAATTTATCTCAATGTTGAAGGATAAGACCTTGCTGCTTATTGGATTAGGCAGGATTATTTGTGTTGAGGGGGCACACATGCCATTAAATACTTGTGAAACAAGCACAGGTATTCAACATTGCGGCGATGGGACAGAGGTCGGAGCTTGGATAATAGTGCCGAACGTATTAGATTTGAAACGTTTATTTTTAAGCCTGTCTATGAGTGATAGACTAGTGGTAGATGCACTAGCCCAATTGTGTCAACAATATTCCATGTGTAGGTGAATTCTGATTTCTAAAATTTTTGTCAAGTATGCGATATGAATATGTCTAAGCTCTCTTCCAAAAGAAACAACTACGAGACTGTATTACATTTTATAAAGATTTATGCAATTTTAAAACTAAAATTAGTATATTAGGATTATATTTAGTTTTACTGCGTTAAGTAGTAACTGTTTCAAGATGTTATGCTCTTAGTATTCTCCCATCTTTCTTTCCCGTTCTCGAATAGTGATGAAACATTAAAACTAAATTGTCACCTACCGACTCCTTCTGCTACTAAGAATAAATTTTAAAGTCTACGTTTTATAGTAAAAAAAGACTTTTATGTATTTGATCCCGATCAACATCAAATGTCGACGATAAATATTAGAAGCCTTATACCGGTAGTGATTAAGTTAACTAGTTGCAGATTTTGACAAGAGTGACACTGGGCGAATAATAAATCAGGTCTGTAACACATAATTCTCAAAGTGGACGTAAAGTTTAAACTCTACTATCAAAACCTAAGTGTTTAATACTATGAATTTTAGAATAAATATCAGGTTTTATCAGACTGTTTTGTAAATATTTTATGATCGATAACATTTTTGCGGTAAAAAGACAATGCGTTTCCTCTACTATTTATATATCACCAGTGTATAAGTGTTGGTGCAGTGGTTAATAATACTGACTCTACGTTTGGAAACATGTGCGAGTATAAATTTTTCAATAACAAATAAGAGAGTTCTTTACACATACGTGTTAATGCGTGTTTTTCTTTTATTCTCTTTATCGTCGTTTTTTCTCTTAACCACGTTTCATTGATGGTCGTTTCGTTTAGTGCCTGTGGATGGTTTTGGCTGCTAAACTAAGATGTACAAAACTGCTCACGAAGTAAGTAATATACAAACAAGACTTTCGCTCAGTTCATCCCGTGTTTTCATCTAGAACGAATTTAAAAACAGACTAGTGTTATCCTAATTAGTTCTTTATTCCTTAAACTTAACTTTCGAACTTCAGAAATGAGTGATTCAGACTGTTACACATGGGAATAACATTCGCCTTAGATTATTCTAATCATGTGATTGCCTCTTTCTCATTTCTTCCTTAAGATGACTGAACAGAAAATCTCAGTTTATTGTACCTCGACAACATGACGTCATCCATCATTTTCCGACATTGTTTACCGTTTGACCTGTTGTGTTCTACCTTGTTATCTACTTTCTATGTAACCCTGGGAAAGATTTATTTTTCCCGATATGAATCATCATTCGCTCAGTGTGGTAATTATAAAAATTCCCACTAGTCAACTTAATTGCTACTGACTTAGGGTCCTTAAAATTTATATTTGTTTATTTGGAGCATAAACCCATGTTTTCATTTATTTCTTAGCCATAAATATTTGAAACGTTCTGCGTTATTCAACCAATTTAATTCGATAAAACTAATAACCCTAAATTAGGTCGATGATTAATTTTATGCTTTGAACGCAACCCATCTAATTTAATATAATTAAATTAGACTCAACAATGCAAATATTTACGTTTTTAACAAATATTAGAGGATTGTATTTTTTAAAAATAATTTAAGTATAAATAAACAACTTTCTCAAAACATTACAAGACAATATATGTAGGTGTAATGTTGGTACATTGTACAGTATTGTAAGCATTAAATATCCTGGGCATGACCTGAAAAAACAACTAGCTATAAAGCCCCATTTATAAGATGTGAGGAATATGGAACTGCTCCTTAGTTATCATTGCTTTCAGGTGCAGTTTGACCTGGAGTGATAATACGTGTAAGGACATCTGATACTAACAAATCAGACAGTCTGAAGATACTGGCTTCCATAACAAATAATGCAACAAACACGGGTGTTATCCTGTTTTCGTTCTATCTGCAAACTTAATCACGTTCTGAAAGAAAAAACTTTCTTTAACAAAACAATCTCACAAAACACCATGAATGAATATTTGAAAAGAATAAAGAATTTGAAGAATGAGGACTTTGTCAAACTAACAGAATTTTCATTAAATAACATGAAAACGGTTGTTATACTGTAAAACAACAAAACCTATCTCCATGAGTACAGATTTAAAAAATATAAAGATATTGAAACTTAGATATTGTTTTTCAAAGTGATTGAAAGGGGTTGATATGCGGTAAAACGAAAACAGCTCAAATATTTGTCGATGAAATAAGAAACTTCCTTTGTTTTGCCTTCATATATCGCTTGTAAGAGTAGCGTTTACAATACTAACTGTATATATCGAAATCGGTGTTAATTTATTTGAAGCAAAATATTTTGATTTTCCTATATTATTAGATAATTAAAAAAAAACTGCCTTCGCCTGGAATTAATCTTTAAAAAAACAGAAGTGAGGTTAGAACATAATTTTTAATGACAAACACCATTCATTTAAGGTTGTGTACACCAAGATGATTAAATTGAAAGCAATAAAAAGTGATTTTACAAATACTAAGTCTGTACATTCTTGTAAGTAAATTATCTGATTTAAACGCATTTTTTCATGACTTTAGTGCTAACGATAAAATCCAATAACTGTTGGTGCAATTTTGGTAATTGTGCATTAATGTATACATTTCATGTCTAGACTTACTGTTACCATTGCTATTCTAGTATTTCCTTTATTTACGTCATTCATTTAAATGATTGATTTCTTTATTGCGGACTATTATCCTCATCTTTCTTAGTTGGTGTTTAACGACGTTTCGGCCAACGTTTCCTCTGGCTTTCGTCATAATAAATAATTAATAAATAATACTCATATCAAGAATGAATTACAATTAAATAATATACAGTTAAATGTTTTTATTCATTTTCTCACTTTGCTTCTATGTTTTAGAAATGGTTTTCGTCAATGTCAGTACATTGGGGTTTTTCCCTTGGTATCGAAGCCAACATAATCTAGCCCATTGTTGAGATTTCTTGTTCCCAATGACCGTGTTATGTCGCTGGTCCTATTCAGTTTGAAGAGCTCCACTCTTCCAGGGTTTCCTCATTGAGCAGTGGCTAGTTTATTAATTATCGCCTAACGGGAAATGCCAATAAGGTTGTCAGATAGTTTTTTCAGGTCAGAATACGCTTCATCTTCGGCTCTTGCTTTGCACATCCCACTTTCCGACTCTTGTGTCACATCATCCTCAATATTTCAGCTTTAAAGACATATTCCATACTCTGTAGAGTAGTTGCTTACAAAGCGAGGAATTTGTGAAACAATTTAATTTTACAATAGACTAAATCTTATAAAAGTTTTCGAATGTTAATATTATAATACACCCACAGATGCTCAACATGCCGTCCGTGCAAATTGAAAAAGCAAAATAGCAAGAAATAATAACATTACAACCGCATTTTTTTTTTTTTGCTTTTCTAGCTTCGCTAAAGATTGCATGAAACTACGACGCGATGACTTACTCCGTGGGGAGGCCTCATGTTTTGACAAGCTTCTAAGCTTGACTTTTACTCCTGATCTTAAGTGGAACACATACATTAAATCCGTTGCCAAGGCCGCTAGAAAAATGGGATCCTTATATCGATCCAGTAGATATCTCACTGCTGGTGCAATTCTCTATCTATATAAAAGCCAGGTACGTCCAAGGATGGAGTACTGTTGTCACATCTGGGTAGGGGCTGCTAGAAAGGACTTATCCTGCCTTGATAGAGTTCAAAATAGACTTCGTAGCCTCGTAGGGGATGTCCTTTTCTCTTCCCTGCTAAGTACTCGGTTGAGCTCCAATCTATGGTCCCCCTCGCCAAACTTTCACAAGAAACACCCGTCTAGCAGAAATCACTATAAATAATTTCTCCCACTCTTGATCTGTACCTAAACGTAAACATAGATTCCATGAGCAAAGCTTCTTTATTAGAACTGCAGCCTATGGAATTGTCTTCCATTTTCCTGCTTTCCAGCTGATTACAATATGGTTGTCTTCAAGTCTAACGTAAACAAGTTTTTGAGCCGTTCAATAGAAGTTAACGAATTGACCAAATTTCCATTACTAACTATTACTATATCGTCCAATTTCTACTATACATTCTTTTAACCTTATCCTCGAGTGGTCTCACGGCCTTGATAAGTGGTGATGCCTATATATAAAAAGATTATGAAACCAAAAGATAGGCATGATTCATGCTCTAGTTAACTATTCTGAACAGACCAGACTTATCTGAAAAAAAATTAGCCTTTTAACGTGAATGTATCTAACGTTGTTTTTTTTTTTTTGTCTTTCCCTTTGCGAAACTCGATCATCTTCTGCAAATCTAAAACGAAAAACGCATTTCTTTGCAAAAGAAAAACAACTAAATGTCATTTATAAATATTTAAAGATATAAAACTTGAGGTATCACATTTTTAGTCGGAATGATTGCACCTGGAGAGAATAGATATCTCGCAAAACAAAATATCGTATAAAGACGTACACCCCCAATTTTAAGAATTACTGGATTCGGTAGTAAATACCATGAAAATGGCAAAAACAAGCTTTATCTAAACATGTAATCGGTCATTTACTTGATTAACCATCTAGTTATAATATATATAGTTAGACATATTGTAATTAAATGTATACAAATATACTTAACAGAGGAATTCGCATTAGTACACAAATGCGTACGCTGTATACATCGATCAGAAAAAAATCCAGTTTTGAGGCCTCATTTGGAGGCTATTGATAGGGGTTTCTCGATGTCATGTTAGCGGGTAATTGTTACAGCTTTTTATTATCATGGTCTACAAAAATATTTCTTTGCTTCTTTTCCTCCCTTACTTTCCCTCTCTGTCCTGCTTTAACCAAATCTGTTGACCTTTTCCACAAATCCATAAACTTAATGAAAACTTTCCAGAAAAAAATACAAGATTAAATCCAGAACTCTAACGTTTAATGAAGACCCCTCCTAACATGTCTTTCTTTAACATCAAGGGTCTACGATTCAACCTTCCAGAGGCGTAAATACAATTACAGGAGACCAAACCAGACCTATTATTCCTAAGCGAAACTGATATCGGATCGACTAATTTAACATACAAATCTGACCTCGAAAATCGCCATGGACATGGAATATGTGCTTACATTAGCGATGATTTTTCATGTAGTAGGGATATCTCTAGAGAATACCCTAAATTGCCCTATATTTGCTTCAGAGTTGCACTTGCTCACAAAAAAAATCAAAGTACCATGAATTAATATTTGAAGATATAAAAAACTTAAATAATTTTCCAAAAATTACTAAATTCGGTATTTCTAACCCGAAAAATGTTGATATGTGTAAAAGCAAAAAAAAAAAAATAATGATAACTAAATAAAACAAGCGAAACCCAAACACAATAATTAAATGCTCGAATTTATAAAGACTTAGAAGCACGGTGCATACCAATGTTATTGGACTCCCGTTAACTAACAACAAAAAAGGATTGATATACATTATCATATTATACATATATATATATATATATATATATATATATATATATATATATATATATATATATATATACCTTAAAACAAAACAAGGATCTAAATCCCGTGGAATATTGTAAGTAACTAAATATAAGTAAACACACTTAAAGCACACGCCCCAATTAGGACACTTAAGACTTATTCTCGAGTGGCCTTTGGGCCTTGATAAATGACACCTTAGTAAAAAGAATACACGCAGGTACACATTGTCGATGTGGATGTTATGGCATATACCGATCTTATTTTTGTTTAGGCACATTGCAACCGATATGTGTTCTCACGAAAATGAGGAATTTCTTCGAATGTGACTCATGTCCTTTTTCACTACTGAGAAAAATATCGGTGATGGGAAGGTTCTTCCTCCCGGCATTTCTATCGCTTGTGATTCAGCTCCTCTGATGGGATAAAGCGTGCTGTGACTTCAGGTAAAATTATAATGGCGTTTTAAGGTTATTGTAGTACGCTTCAGCTGGGTGGAGAAAATGGGGTGAAAGCTGGGGCAATACTTAAACATCTGGGTGCTGAACAATAAAAATATAAAAATGAAGTGAGATACTTTTTTGTGTCGATTTTTAAAAAATAATAAAAGGCAAAAATATTTAAAGTAAAAAGTATGAAAAACGAATGACGAAAGTAAAACTATTCAAAATAAAATACAGGCATATTAGAGCATTGACTCGGAAAGTGGGATTGCATTGTAGCACTGAATTCCGAAGCTTAGAAAATCGTGCAGTTAGGAACTCAATTAGTGTCATAAGATGTGCGAGAACGTATTCACGTTTTTAGAATGCAACATAATTCGTGCGTAACTACTGCTGAAATGTAACATCTGAGGCAGAGAACCATGCAAGGTTCGCATCCACTAAAGACCAAATAAGTTTCAGATTTTCTTTGAAGAAAAGCATAACATTTATTTACATTATAGAGAATATTGACAAAGTGTTTAATGTAAAACAAGTAAAGTTATATAAACGTATACAAATAATTACGAGGGATTTTCCAAAACTAGACTCGGTCCTGGATATGACCTTAAACTATATCCGATGGTGATGCTCCAGCTTGCGGGCTTTGGGGAGTGTAGAGCGACCCTTTAATTGTCATTGCTCCCAGGTCCACTCTGATCAGGAGTAGTAGCACCTACTAGTGTACCAACTATGGGTTAAATAGAAACCGACTTAAAAAAAAATATATATATATATATATATATATACTCTATTAAAAAATTGTTCTTCAAAAGCACTGGATTTGGCGTTAAATAACCTGAAAAGGGTTGATATGCCGTAAAACAAAAACAAGCAACCAAAAGTAGACGGCCCTATTTAACTCAAAAAGTTACAGAGCTATGAAAACAGAATTGTGGCATTGAGACGAACGACCTTTGGCGTTTAAGAATGTAGTTTTCTACATAGTAACTATCATTCTTAATGTATATTTACCAGACTCCTTTGTTGCTTCGGTCGAAAAAGTCCGAATGGCACGTTGTCATTCGCATTTCTCTCAAAACACTCAAATCGACGAACCCATATTCCAACTGCCCTGACATCAACTGCATCGGCTTCGTCAACATTCGAAAGGAGGCAGTGAATGCTGATTGGTTAACTTTTTTCTTCATGGGGAATTCGGCCTATAACAAACGTCCATGGCAGGCGTTACTTCCTTAATCTCACACCGTGAATATCTTCAACAGAGTGATGAAAATATTAAAGACACTAATCATGAAGTTCAGTCTTTGTAACAATGCAATTGGCAATCCTCTTTGATCAATTCAGACGAAAATAAATGTATTATTTTTGGAACGCCTTTGATAAAAAAGGCACAACCCTTAAATAATCGAATAAGAAAAGTAATTCATACAATAATATAGTACTTGATTAATTTATATACACCATGTAATTATATATATTTGTTTAATTATGTATCTGCCACTTAGTCAACTGCAAAACGCAAAAAAATACCATTTACAACATTCTAAAGTTACCATGATGCATGATGTTATATTACATCACTCGCTCACACTCTATTTTTTTTAAACAATGTATTAATTTTTATAAATCATTTAGATCCTGACCCAGTTAAACAATAATTAGGGAAAAAAAAAACAAAAAAAAAACAATGTATTTGAAGCCAAAATATCGACCGTGTTATTTATTTATTTATTAGCTATGTTTCTTTGGTCGATATATCGGTCGTGCATGTTTGGAATTGTTGAATAAGTTTTATTGGTTAAATTTTCAATGTGAAATACTCATATTTGTAATGTCTCTAATGAAACTGGATTTATCGCGTTTTACACTCGAATTTTAAATGTATTTCTTTGAATAAGTCATACATAAGGATTATAACATTAGGGCATTGCTTCATATTATGAGTGCCAGACCATAAGTGTTGATCCGTATTTTTTTTTAATCTGTTTATTTTTACTTGTTATATGCTCTATATCTATTGTCGATGCTACTGTTATTGAGAATCTTTAATTTCGTATGGGTTAGCTGATGATTTTGCTATTCTATTTCTGGATGCCTATTTACTTATAAATCTTTCTAGAAAGACATTAGGTACGTACAGGAGAGATACCTTGAACGTTGCTTCATTCCGAAGTGAAAGTGATTCTGTTGAATTATCTGGATGCAAACCTGATGGATACGAATATGTGACGTTAACTACTTAGCCAAGATCACCCCCCCTCTTTCGGTACCGTATTTATTATCAATTATGGTTAGTATACGCCAAGCATTATAAGGAAGGAAAACACATGAAATCTGTGTTTGGTTGATAAAAAAGAAGAATTTTGTTTTATTGACACTCCAAGTGAACATTAGCTGTTGATTTACATCATGAATAAATGTCAAACAGGTTGGTTGGTTGTTTTTGTTTTACGGCATATCAACCCTTTTCGGGTTATTTAATGCCGAATCCAAAGATTTTGAAGAAAACATTTTTTTAATAGAATATATTTGTTATGTTCACGTCGGTTTCTATTTAACTCATAGTTGGGACCCTAACAGGTACTACCACTCCGGGTCAGAGCGGATCTTGGAGCAATGGTAATTAAAGAGTGGCTGCACACTCCCCAAAGACCACAACTTGGGACCTCACCACTGGATATAGTTTAAGGTCATATCCAGGACCCCCATTGAGGGACTTTTAACCTCTGCAGGGGGGGGGGGCACTCGGCGTATTCTAATGCCCCACCCAAATTTCAAACAGGAAATGAAATGTTTGTCATACTAAATCTTAACATATCTTTCAAATTTACTTGAAAATTTTTTGCCAGGCGTTGATAAATAATTTACGTTATTGTCAGCCTGACGTCATGTTTCAAATAACTAAATTTAATAAAGAGATATATGAAATTAAAGCTTGCAGTACTCTATTATTATAATTATAACTATTATCATAACAATTATTTATTGTTTTAACAATTTTTATAACAAATAGTTATAAACATTTATTGTTATACAGATTTATATATGCCATCAGTTCAGCACGGCTTTGCCCGAACCCTATGTACTGTTCATAACTTTATGTGCATATATATATATATATATATATATATATATATATATATATATACTCATGTCCAAGTAACTTACATCTAAAATTTCAAGTGTTTAGGTCTAAAAATGGCGGAGGTGTTTGGTAGAGTTTGCAAAGGTAAACTCTTTCAACTTTAACCCCTTGGCAGATAAATTTTCGCCCCAAAACCGTTGCATGTCTGAATTGCTGCATGTCCGAATACGCTTTATGTAAAATTTAAAATTTTTAGATCAAAAATTGACTGGATAGTCCGCTTGAGATCGCAGAGGTCAAATGTTTTGAACTTTAAACCCGTGGCCGCCAAACTTTCGGCCAACACCAATTTAGAAGCTTGCCATATGTCTGAATACACTTTAGGAAAAATTTCAAATGTTTAGAACATACATTGGCCGAGTAATTTTTTAGAAACAACAGGGGTAAAATATTTTTATTAACGTTGACCCCAATATTTACCCCCATAACATTTGTTAGGGGCTAAAATCAAATTAAAAAGTTTGATCCAGGTCCCAGTAACCTACATCTAAAATTTCAAGTGTTTAGACCCAAAATTGACAGGAGTTCGGTAGAGTTTTCAAAGGTCAAATCGTTGAACTGGGATCCCTTGACGGCTAAATTTATGGCCGAAAACCAATTAAAAAGATTTTCCTAAATTTCAATACCCCTTACGTCAAATCTCGAATTTGTAGACTGAAAATTGACAGAGTAGATTCGTAAGGAAATGTACACACACACACATACGCACACGCGCACGCACACACACACGCACACACACACACGCGCAATTTCGCTTTTATATATATTATTGTAATAATTATATATCTATATATTTTTACACTTACAGACGCTAGTGTTTAATCCTTTCGAGAATCATCAGTGCGAGGTGACACGATCACTACTGGTTGGGAGATTCGAACCCGGCCACGAAGCCATCTCTGACAAAACTTCACAGCCAATCTCAACCGCGATAAATATCGTGGAAATTTTGACGTTTATTTTTTTTTTAATGTTGTAACATCCGGGCCATCTAACATCATGATCTATACATGCGAGCTCACGTGATCAACAATAAGGACCGTGTTTCTTAAAGGAGCTGACATAATTATTACAATAATAATTTATTTATACCATACAAGAAACTCAAAATAACTATTGTGTGTGTATATATATATATATATATATATATATATATATATATATATATATATATAAACAATAGTTATTTTGATTTTATATGCGAGCCCACCTTTTAAGTGGGAAGGTACTAGCGAGTCTTTTAAGTAGATGTAAACTAAGCGTTGGCGAATAAACACACAAACGTCAACGGCCGTCATTACAATTTCCAATTGCGATCTGCACGCGTAATTAAAACGTTTCTACACCCACACGTTCTATAATGAAAAATTGTATTTGCATACCGGCTTTACCAAGTGGAATTTGCCAGAAGAGTTCCTGTCTAAAACATTTGAATCTGAGGATGGCGTAAAGGGGAATTGCGTAAAAATGTTTTTTCTTATTTTGAGTTCTTTATTAATAACTTCTTTATTCTTTACGTTAAACGTTTTAGGAATACACCCATGTGATTTAAGAAGCGAAAATAAAAGGAAAAAAATATTACTTCAAAGTTACAGACGATAAGTATTAGATGGATAGATTCCAAGCCAGAAAACAGCAATTATTGCCCTTTGTCAGAAACATCGCTCATAGAATGTGAGTACTTCACGAAACGACGAAAAGACGTGAGAGTTTATGTGCGTAGAGTAAATACAATATATTTTGCATCCTCTCTTGGGGTCTTATTTCGAAATATTCCAGAAAATCAGAAATAATCTGAATGTCGAGAGGGGCATCGACGGGAGCCTGCGCCAGACATTTTGAACTTCCTTCGCAGTCAAAATTGTAATAATATGTTTTCCCGATGTTTAACTTAGAAATATTGCCTATCGGATTCAGAGAACAGTTCGGAAACAGTTAACAGAACAATATCTAAGGCGAGAAAGGTAAAGACGACTCGTTTGGTTAAAAATAAATCGTTACATAATCTGTTTTTTTTTATTTATTTATTTTTTCGAAACTCGTAATATATACGAGTTGACGACAATTTAATATCCAAAGTCAATCAACAGATAAACAAATGAAGCAGTCGACAGTCTCTTTTAAGATGGCTCATGTAATGTAGATGTATGAGTACACTAAAGTCGATTTGTTCGAAGAACTTCCTAACTTCCCTTGTTTTACTACGTTACACTTTGCTTGTTCATACCGAAGTTCTAAAATTATTCGACAGGTGTGGACTGGAGGGGACCTTACCAACAACTGACTGAGTGACTGATGTCCAAAATAATGGTCGCTTTTATCTTTGGCGCTAGAGTTAGTTAGATTTGTTGTTTTTTTTTTTGTTCACCCTGATTGGCCACTGGCCTTCCTTCATTAGAATGCTATGCTAATTTGGACAATAACGATTTTGAATCGCCATATATTCATTTTCTAATTTCCTTAATTAGATTAACTTACAAAATTAAACTTTAATTATTATTTCTACCAAGGTATCGGTACAGCTTGCATCAAGCTAAATACATATATCGAGATCCTTCTTTTAATAGTAGACACAAGTAATACTATTTATACATACTGAATAACAAACAACATACAATTATAGGTTTCATGTTTATTTTTGTTTTATTTTTTTCAAATGTCCTTAAAACTCGATTCGCACATGTATCGGAGCATAGTCATATGCTGAAATGAATTAAATCAAATATGCATCTTAAATTGCTTTTCATAAACTGAAATTTTTCTTTAAAATATGGTTACTATTACCAAACAGATCCTAAAACGAAAGATGCACGACACACGTCCATCTGTTAATTAGTTTCGTATTTCTAATGCGATTTCAAGAAGTGTTTACCTAGTACATTTATAGGAATACAGGAAACTATAAAATATTGCAAGTTGTATGTTTTAAACCTGAAGCGCATTAATAGCAATCGTATGTGTGTGTGTGGGTGCGTGCGTATATATTTCTGAGAGTGTGTGTGTATATATATATACATACATATATATATATATATATATATATATATATATATATATATGATGAGAAGGAGAGTATTTCTTCGAAACTCCGCGGATTAAGGACTATCCACTTATCTTGTGCTTCCTTTTTAAAATTTAATATGTTTTTAACTCCTTTTCAAGATGTTTTTTAAACATGTTTTATTAATCATTTGTTCATATATATATATATATAATCTGTGTGTGTTTTCGGTTTCGATTCAAGCTGATTCACCGAAGTCATACGTATATATTTTTGCAATGACAACTTTATGATATATAAGAACCACTTGAAAATTGACTTTATAATAATATATACGAAATCTGCATGAATTAAAATATCATCTTTAAACGTAGTTTACGACTGGGCTACACCGGGTGTCCCTGCTAGCTTAGATAAACACTTTTGAAGTTTAATAAGAGTTACAAGACGTCTCTATTTACGCTGAATGCCTACCTCAATATATTACATATGAAAAAGTCAACAGGTCCCGCTAGCTGCTATTATTATTATTATTATTATTATTATTATTATTATTATTATTATTGTTGTTGTTGTTATATAGGATTGATACATTCTGATTTCGAATAACTTTAAATGATTTCGATCAAAGCAAGGCTAGATGAAAGAGATGAATTGAAAATACTTCAAACTGGAGTTTGTTTTTCTTTTATACTTT
>NC_136483.1:178337071-178344571 GCF_053919585.1 Euprymna scolopes
ACGCCACTTTCCGCTCTTTTTTGTCAGCATCCTTCTTTCTATCGCTGATCCCATTCTCCGTATTAAACAGAACAGAGACCACAAAAAAAACTCACCATCTATAAATGGTAAGAATAAATTTCCCTAAAGATTGATGAGGAATACTGTTGATGATGAAGAGGCAAGATGAAGTAAATAAAGCCGGCTTCATCCTTCTGTCCGTCTTCAATCGCTTGTCTTTAGTCAACTAACGTGGATAAGGGGTGCGGGCTTATATACCTCCCCGACCCTGCACAAAACAAACCCCTGCCACTCGTACACTCTCTGTGTTTCTAAATACCTCCACGATCTCCGGAATCCAGCAATTGACAATAAAATAAACAGAGTCGAGACAGTAACACTCGGAAGATTTATCATTCGGCCACGTCGTTCGGTTCTGGGAAGTGAAGACCAACATAGGAGAAAGAAAGAAATAGAAAAGCGCCAAGACTCGAAGAGAACAACTAAACAACATCAGGGAGTTAATCTTTGCAGAAGGAAAGGAAATAAAAGTATCAAGAAAATAAAACTTCGATATATGGATGACACTGTCTCCTAGAATAGACCTCCATTTTTTGCCTCGTAAAAACTAGTTTATGCTGCCTTTTTATTTTATTTATTGATATGGCCACGCAACTTCAGGAGATGCTCCGTACGTCAGTTACTGCTTTATTCGAAATAGCATCCTCGTTATAAAAAGCATTTTAGATATGGCTACGTATCTATGTGTATAATAGTTGCTCTGTCACACTAACATATGAAATAGAACATTCCTTTCTTTGCTTTGCTTAGTTTGACATTCGCGATTGAGGGAGAGATAATCTCTCCTTGTTCCTACCACGTCTTCTACACGGAAGAGATGTTGCTAGCCTCTTTTCAATATACGTATATTCATGCTAAGTGTTCGGTTAAGCTCTAATCCCTGGTAAGTCTTTGTGACAAATTAACAACAAAAGCATCTCTATTTACAAACACAAAAACGTCGTTCTTTCCTTTCTATCAAAAACCGAACGAAACTTCCATGAACAAAGTTTCTTTCCACAACTACTTACATTAGTGGAAAAATACCATGACATACATTCTCAACTGACTTCGGATTCCTCGTGTACAAGTCTAATGGGAATTACTTGTTGGGTTCTTAGATGATCAATCCTTTTTAAGTAAGGTCCTGTCAACCGCAACTATTATTTCCGACCCTCTTAGGGAAGCGATCATTTGCTCCTTGACGTTCACCTTAATTCTTTTCCTCGAGTGTTCTTAACAGGTAGATAATTAGTGAGGATACAAAAAATTGCATCTATTCTGTTGCGCTTAATTTAATAAAGAATTGTGCACCTTCAGTCCAAAAATGGGAAAATAAATAAATAAATAATAATAATTATTATTATTATTATTATTATTATTATTATTATTATTATTATTATTATTATTATTATTATGTTCTTACAAATACTCATATTGATATAATACTAGCGGGATTTGTGGAAATTCCACAGCGGTATCCTTTAAATGTAATATATTGCTGATAATCATTTTGTGGACGTTGAACGTGAATGGATACCCTATGATATTGTAGCCCTTTTGTTAAAACTGTAAAGGTACTTATTTATTATTATTAAGCTGGTTAATGTAGTGTCAGAATATATCTGCTTATTACGGCTTATTTCCAATATCCTTATAAAGGAGTCTGTGGCATATGCCCATTGTGTGAATGCCCGACGCAATTGAAAACCTCACTATATCATCATACCATCTTTAGACAGAATAAATACTACCGTTGGATCCTAGCTTGAGGACGAAGAAGGTATATTTTAGTTTTACAAATGCCCCAAAAGACACACCATTTCATTTTTCTTTCTTTTTTTTTTTTTTTTTTTACACAGTGATCACCACTTATCAAGGCCCGGAAGCCACTCAGGGATAAGGGTTATTGCAAGTGCATTACGTTAGTGTGGAGATTTGATGAAGTGTTTACTTAAGGGGGCGGTTCATTAGGAATTTGTTAACATTAGACTTGAAGACATCCAAGTTGTAGTCCGGAGGGAAGCAGGCAGACGGAACAGAGTTCCACAGGCGTGCAGTTCTAAGAAAGAAGCTTTGTTCATGGAATCCGCGCCTCGATTTAGGCACAGATATAGAGTGGGGGAAATTTTTCACAGTGGATTCAGCTAGACGGGTGTTTTTCGTGAAAGATTGGCGTCATCGATGATCGGGAGATAATATTCATTAAAAAGTAAGATAGGTAATCACCTACTACAAACATTAAATAAGTGTATCTGTATACTAATAATTTAATGTTCGTAGAATGTTATTTTCTATCTACCTTTTTAACAACTATAATATTTGGATCTAGAAACCGTGACAAACGTATGTAAGCATGTACGCAAAAGGTACTACAGTATTTATGTGTAGATAACCGTTATATACAAAGAAAGAAAAATCATAATAAAATCGTACCTTGTTATGTTAGTACATGACGTGCTTTTAAGGAGCTAACTCTTTCTCCTCCTCTAGGTTTGAGCCATCTAACTTCATATACGTTTCTATTAATTCACACATTCTAATAACTAACATATAGTTCAGAAAATTCACCTCAACTATTTTAATATTAACAGTTTCATTCGCCCAATTCTGATTACTTTTCCACATCCTAGGACTGGTATTCTAGTTACTTGCAACCGTGTAAAGTTGCCGCTCATTATATTTATGTGCAGCTGTCAACACGTTGTCTCGGTTGAATTTTATCTCAATTTGGCAGTCTGGTTCTACAAGATGAGATTGTCTGACGAGATGGCTTTCTGATTTAAATGAACCAAATATTCGTTATATTGTGTTTATCTTTTTTCTTTTGCAAAACGCAGTCATCTTTTGAAAAGCCAAGAGCAAAAACAAGTTTTCTCTAATTGGCAATCGAACAAAACACCATGAATAAGTATTAGAAGATAAACGACGTTGAACTTATAAATTTCACCCAAATGTATTTGATGTGTCTGGGAATGTTCTTAGGTTAATTTTGTATCGGAGTGCTTAGATAAGTATTGAAAATTGATAATCGAACAACATCCGATTAAAGAAGGTAATCCGATTTTCTCACAAGTAAACTATTTTATGCGGTCTAATATTACGGGTGGATTTTAGAAGCTTTTTCACACAAGCTGTGAGGCCTAATGAACAAAATCAACAGCAGGTTCTTCTATAAGACATGAGCGCATTCGAAATGGATGTTTCTGTTTAGAATAAAATTGTACTATGATGCTTTAATTTTGCGTGTTATATTTTAAATAAATACAGTTTTTATTAACAGAAGGTCCTAAACAGTCCACAATATTTTGTAGTCTACATTGCATTACGTCACTGTGAACCTTCCCCCAGAGAACACCACAGGGTTCCAACTTATGCTATAGTTCTATTTATTCATAAATCGTGTGGCGAAATGTTCGGCTAATGTATATAACAAACACTGTCAATTTTGGGTATATGAAAAAGTAACAAATTTATTCTTGCAATAATGCTTCCAAAAATATGCTATGGAGTGAGTGAAGAGAGAGAGAGATGGTGTGTTGTGGGTGACGACAAAATGACAAGTCGATCGGCTCGGTGTCCGTCACTCTTTCTGACTTCTTTCCGTGGCTGGGATTTGTTTTTATTTACAAAAAACTTTAAATATAAATTTCGTTTTTCCATGCTGCATTCCACTGGACCTTATTTAATTCATCCAAGTCCAAATTTCAATATGACTGTTTTCAAAACCCGTCAGTTGAAGAATGTTGATTTCAAAGCTTCCAATTGTTATGATTGTTTATATTCTTGGTTTGAAGACTTGTCAACAATAGTTGTTTATGTGTGCACCCAGCTCCATATGCGTGTGAGTACAGCCAGCAATAATCCGGCGTTTCCCGGAATATTATGCAACAAAAGTAGAACAAGCAATCACTCGATTAAAACAGTGCAACTTGTATGATTTCGATGACAGGATTATGGTGTGGAGCATTCATTTATCTTCATCCAATTCTTAACGACGACGTACTTGTCTCCTAGTTAAGGATTTAAACAGCTTCAAACATAAACAGTTTTCCAACATGACTGGATTTGGAATTACATGGCCAGAAAATGGTTGATTTACCATAAAACAAAACAGCCAAACCAAACACAATAGATAAATATTTGCAGATATCAAAATGGTGAAACATAATTTTATTTCCCATAATTACTGAATTGGGACTCAAATAGTTGAATAAAGTTTAGATGCCATAAAACAAAGCAAACAAAACGGTATAACCTGCACCACAATCTTCAAAGCTATCAATTTTTGAGGCGTTACAATGCTGCGTTAAATTGACGTTGATGAAATGTTAAAATATTGTCGGTCGTCTTAATGTTTTATGTTTATTTTTATTCAAAGGTTAATTAGCAATGTTCTATAATTATTTTACCTTTTGAATTGAGGAAGTCTTCGGTTTGGTTCTGCTGAAAAGAGTTCCGTTTACACCTAGATGCTTGTCTAATCCGTGGTGTATTTCCTTTCAAAAATGTGCGCTAAATTCTTAATTAAAACAAGTTCATCTATCGCAAACATAATTAAACTTCGTATTTTCTTGTTACTAATTGGGTGATGTTCCAAAGTGATATGCACCCTTAATCCTAGCGTGCCGGACCTTTTGAGTTTTTGTAAGCCGAGGGTTGGGTTTCTAATTCGCTAAGATTTTCTGCTTAACCTTTAAGTGCATTCCAGGTAAATAAGTTTGAACACTAAATAGAATGTTGATGTCAGTTGTACTTAAATGTGTTAGAAATTAGTAGTTAACAAAAACTTCCAAACACCTCAGAGCACAAACACGAGATTTTCTGTGCGAAATTTCATTATTTCCACAGTCAAACAACGTTGCATAAGCCAGGACAGCCAAAAAGACGGCAGTCAAAGACGGCAGTCAAAGACGCGAGTTTCGCCCTCATGTCAATGCACAGAAACACGGGATTCGAAACCTAAACGTGAGTTGACAGGTAGTTTAACTGCAGATTACGTATTTATTATTATAGAAAATATTATATGTTGATATTTTATTGCCGCGAGTTAATAGTAGTGTGATCAAAACTAATATAAATATATAGACATATATATAAATAAATATATATATAAATAAATATATATATATATATATATATATATATATAGCTTGGGTGCCATCAGCTGGAATCGGAATCAAGACATACAACTTTCCATACTAATCAGCCTCTGCGTAACACCCATATATATATATATATATATATAAATACTAGCTGTACCCTGCCACGCGTTGCTGTGGCTCAAATTGGTGCAGTGGGAAAAGTTGCAAAATGAGAAAAAGCATGTTTCTTATAGGTTTAATTTTCCATTTTGCATGGGTACACAGTTTTTGTTGTTCCATTTTCTTAGCTGATATAGAGAGTTTCCGGTTTGGTGACCCTTGAATACGTAACATAAATTGTCCATGTGAAAAAACACTCAGTGTGTAACTGTAAGGCCCACAATTGTAAAGATTGTCCCCTGTGCTTTGTCGATGGTTATTGCAAATGACAATAGAATTGGAAAGTGCAATTTCCTAAAGTGTAATGATGTATCCGGTGGAATCATAGGAATGCATGGAATGAAGATATATTCATCTGTGAAAGGTCCTGTTAAGATTGTTGTTTCTATGACATTGCTAATTTTTTTACTGCAAGCTATGTGCCATTGTAAAGCTTGGATTGGTTTATATTTCGCAACATGATAATTAGTACACCAAATTTCAGTTGCAATACATGCGGTGGAATCCCTGGTAAATATAGCTGTTGGATAATTAACCACTTTATCTGCTTTCACAACAGTGTCGATGGATTTGTATTTGACTACCTCACTTAGAATTTTACATTGAATAATAGCGTTAAGTTCATGGGCATATTTGTATTGACCTGCAAGAATAGCTTATTCACTCAGTCAAATGGAATTCTTATAATTTGAATATCTGCAAAAATCTTTTAAGCTGAAAATTGTTTTGATGAAATAAAATTACAGAAATTACAGTAGTTAAAAGTCAAAGAATTTTGCCCTTAACTCTGATCAGCTGCCACTTTTTCGTACCCAATTTCCCACGAGTGATGCAAAAGTTTTTGTGCGGATCGAACAGTCTGCAATCGGACATGCATATTTTGAGTTAAGTTTAATGTCTTCACATGGACCAAAAAAGTAGAGTATTTGAGGCAAGCATTTATTTCATCTGCTGGTGTTGATTGAAGAATAACAGGTAACATTTGTCTGAAATCTCCTGCAAGCAATATTACTGCATTCCCAAATGGTCTAACATTGCCACGCAAATCTTGCAACGATCGACCAAGAGCCTCAAGTGATTTTTTGCGTACCATAGTGCATTCATCCTAAACAATAAGTTTGCATTTCTGCAATATTTTTCCCCATATTGGATGTTTTGGAGATGTCGAACATTAGATTTTTGAAAAATTGAATGTTTTAAAGTAGAATAAATAATTATTCTACTTGGCAGCAAGGTCGCAGGTATTCCTCATGCAGCAAGGGCTAAGGCTATGTCATTTTGTTACCAAATGGCTGCCAAAATCAATTTAATTAGAAAGGTTTTACCAGTTACTTCTGGTGCTGTTTAAGGTAGCAGTAATTTCCAAATAACTTCTATTCTCACAGTCAGTAAATTAGGTGACTAAAATAGGATTTATCCATGTTTTGACAATGCCTTGTTCACTGTAATTTATTTAGGAGACTAAAATAGGGTGAGGGATTAGAGATGGACAAATAGAGAGGAAGATATATAGATAGAAAAGAGAAAGTGAGAGGAAAATAGAGAAGGAGATAGCGAGATAAAGGTATTGATAGATAAACAGAGATAGGGGGAGCGTTAGAAACAGAGAGGGATGAGATAGAGGAAAGGAGAGAGATAGAGGGAGTTAGAGAGAGAAAGGGGCTCAAAGAGAGATGGAGAGGGTGATATAGAGAGAAAGATAGATTGAGAGAGGGAAAGGGAGAGATGGATAGAGAGAGATATTAAGAGAGGAAGAGAGAGGGGTAGAGAAACAGAAGGTGAACTACACTTCACCGTTTTTTCCTCGTTCAGTAGAGAAGAAATCTTTCGAGACTGAGGCAATTTTAATGCTTTGTTATTATCCAGAGTACCCCTTTTTTAGGGGGGGGCTAGATTTTCCTCACATTAGAAACCGACCGGGTTATCTGTACTTTCACTTAACAAATTAATAAAAGAAAAACATATTGTAAAATTCGAATTTAACATGAAAATACTATTTTAAAAAATAGCACGATAACATAAGTGCATAAGTGCCACTTTAGGTAATCCTTCGGCGTTGAGTTCCATGGCGACCGGCATAATTATTTAATGGTTGTTCCCTTAGCCCCCCACCCTAGTCAAGGCTAATGCATGCGCACGTAACATTTTTTTTTTATTTACTGACGTTGGCTTAGTAACTAAACGATTTATTGATAAT
>NC_136483.1:178349571-178368885 GCF_053919585.1 Euprymna scolopes
TATCGGCCTATATAGAGATGACGGACTAGCTATAATAAAAAAAAACTCCAACAAAGTCAAGGGAGAAAACTTTAAGAAAATCATACACAATGAAATGAAAAAATCAGGCCTAAAAGCAGACGTATCAGCTAACATAAAAATAACAAACTTCCTGGACGTCACGTTAAATTTACACATATGAACCCTACTAAAAATATAACGCAACTCCAATTTACGTAAGCCCTAAGTCCAATCACCCACCATCAATTATAAAACACATTCCTAGCTCGATCGTAAGTAGACTCAGTAATAACTCAAGCGATGAAAATGCATTTAACAGGTCAACCAATATCTACGAAACAGCCCTAAAAAATAGTGGATACAAAAATATCGATATCAATATAAGCAACAAAACACCAATAACTATAATAAAATTAAAAATAGAAGAAAAAGAACTATAATCTTATATACGGCCCCATACAATCAAATACAAAAAACAAAACTTGGCAAGAAATTTCTAGATCTTATTGAAAAAACTTTCCCGCAACCAACCCTTATGCAAAGTCTTCAATAAAACTACCTTAACGTTATCCTACAGTTGTTGCGAAAATTTAGAGATGATAATTAAAGCACATAATAACAAAATATTAAATAAAAACAATGTAAACAACAACAAAATAAACAATAAAAAAGTAGACACAATGACAAAAATAAAACTAACGCTAGCAGAAATAATAATAATAATTATTATTATTATAATAATAGTAATAATAATAATAATAATAACTATAATAATTATAACAAACCAACCCTGGACAAGAACAACCATACCATAAATAAAAATACTAATAACGAACAAGATAAATGCAACTGTAGACACCGCACATTTTGTCCAGTTCAAAATAAATGTCTAACAAAAAGCGTAGTTTATCAGGCAACAATATTTGCGAAAGAAAATTCGAATAACAAGAAATATTACGTAGGCATGACTTCCTTAGATTTCAAAACTCGATACTATGACCACAAAAGTACATTCGACAATAAAAAACACCGTATAAAAACAACACTAGTGAATAAATACTGGGAACTCAAAGAAAGCGGACATTCGCCGGTAGTCGAATGGAAAATAATTAGACAAGCTACCACGTGTAGGCATTTAGACGACCCATGTAAATTATGCCTTCATGAAAATTTTGCTATCCTGTACTTTAAAGAACCCCAACATCTATTAAACTGTAGAAGAGAAATCGTTCACAAAATAAAATTTACTCTAGGATAGCGATACAAAATAGTTTTAAAACTAAAAAAAAAAACAATATAAAATAAACAAATAAATAAATTAAATACACATGAATATACATACACGATCACACATATATGTATATATATGCATATATATGTGCATATATGTGTGTATACATATGTATATTTATGTATATAAAAAAAGAAAATGCCTGCCTTAAACCACTAAACTAGTTTTAAAACAGATCCTTTATTCGATATATTGCATGCCCATTGGCTGATAGAAAGGGGCGCGGTGGATATTAGAAAGCTGATTGGCTAACTAAAATCCTAGACAGTAGAGGACCATATAAAACCGATAAAAAACAACAGAATTCGCGCATAAGCCTAACGAATCCTAGAGTGGATGAAACGTCGAATATTCAGCGTAGCTTAATCGCCATATATATTATATAGAGAGAACTCACCTTCTTTGCAGCGACCTTAGCAATGCCCTCAATATATTTGTTCCAACTCATGTTCCCCGTGCACTTTAAGCCAGGGAGTTCGAACGATGTACATTATTCATGGCTATTAGTGGTTAAACAGGTATAAAAGTTCTGGTACACCCATCCTAACGTGTTATTAAAAGAAAGAATATTATTCTTGGCAGCATTTAATGTGAGTATCTATTTTTGCCACTATTCCACTACAGAATAGAAGTCTTCCTCTAGTGTTTCTGCATTTGCTATGGGTATATGTTTATTTACTTTCCTCTCATGTCTATTATATAGCCTGGTGTCGTCAGCAAATAAACACATCTCCGAGACAAATTAATCAGGAAGGTCATTTGTGCATATCAGGAATAATAAAGACTCCGGAATCAACATTTGAGGTACGCCCGCATTTATATCATATTAAGTTACATGCGACCATAGGGGAACACCTGGATTTGTCTTTGAGTTGTCTGACTAGAGCTTTATTAATCATGGGCCCAAATATTTTGGTGATAATTTAATGGGCCAGTTTTTTTCGCCAGAATGTTTGTAAACTGATACCACAGAAGCAGTTTTCCTGCAGTTAGTAAAGCAAGATTTGTTAAGGGATTTATTTATAAGTTTCAAGAGAACCAGAACAATCTCAGCGGAGCATTTTTAAATTGTACAACAGGAATTATATCAGGTCTATATGCTTTTGATGTGTCTAAATTTTTGATATCATGTCCTTGAGAAGGCGTGTGATTTCCGTCCGTAGAGAAAAATCTTGGAGGGAGTGGTTTGCTGGGTCTAAGATAGAGTTGTAGGATTACGAATGGACAGATTTGCCCTCTCGGTTGCCGTGCAAACAGTTTCGAGATTTTTGCGGAATTGTTGATTGTCCATTATTAACTATACAGTTATAAATTTTCCAGAAGTCAGGATTTCCTAATTTCTGCGTTTTAAAGCGTTTTCTGGTGGGTTTGGTATATTATTTCTTGGCTGTGACAATTTCCCTCTTACAATTACTTTTAGTTTCTATATAGTTTATTTGCACTAGATTTATGTCTGAAAATCTGTGATATGCATGCTGCCATTTAGCAAGGAGTTTGCTATAGAATTACGTGTGGGAACATCTATTCAATTGCCGCTTTGAAACATTTAGTGGTATCATTTCCACAGTATTCAGCATGAAAATAAGACATTTTCCCCCATAGAGCATCGCTGATGTGATCCTGATGTCATCCTAGTCTACTTTTTTTATGTTTTTATAAGAATCATATTCTGCAAATAAAAAACGAAAGGTATACTTAATAAAACGGCCAAACCAAAAATCATGAATATGGATTTGAAATTTAAAGGAACGAGAAACTTAGTAATTTTTACAAAATTACTGGATTCAGTATAAAATACCACAAATTAAGTTGATATAAAAACAAAACAGGTTGATATGCCCCAAAAACAAAACAGATTCATATATCCAAAACAAAACAGTTTGATATGCCTCAAAACGAAACAGGTTTATATGCCCCAAAACGAAACAGGTTGATATGCCCGAAAACGAAACGGGTTGATATGCCCGAAAACGAAACGGGTTGATATGCCCGAAAACGAAACGTGTTGATATGCCCCAAAACGAAACGGGTTGATATGCCCCAAAACGAAACGGGTTGATATGCCCCAAAACGAAACGGGTTGATATGGCCAAAAACGACACGGGTTGATATTCCCCGAAACGAAACAGGTTGATATGACCCAAAACGAAACAGGTTGATATGACCCAAAACGAAACAGGTTGATATGACCCACAAACAAAACAAGTGTTTAAATCCTAAAACAAAACAAGCCAGCTAAACTTCAGGACTTAATATTTGTGGAATTTGAAGCATAAAACATTTAATTACTGGATTCGTAATTAAATATTCCAAAGGTATTTATGTTTTAAAGTGAAATAACCAAAGCAAACGGCATGGATATATAGTTAAAGATATAAGTAAGTTGAAGCATGAAAAACTTTTTTATACAAATGGTTGGATTTCGTATTGAATATTTCGGAAAAACGTTGATATACCATAAAACAAGGAATCATACCAAAATGTGTTTAATCATTTTATCTAACATGAATGATATCTGCATACCATAAGATAAAAATAACTTCGAGGCTCCCCCCCCCAAATTAGTGTATTCAGTAGTAAATAACATAAAAATTGTTGACATGCCCTAAATAAAAACAACCAAACCAAAATAAAAAAATACTTAAAGTAGAGAACATTTTTTTCAAAATTATTATATATTAACAAAAACAAAAATCGTTGATAAACCATAATAACAACCAAAACAAAAAAAACTGTTTGATCACTTAATCTAAAAGGAATTTTTCCCTCTACCAATTCCTTGTTTGCCAGGTGCTCCTAAAAATGAAAAATTAAGATTGTCCTATGGCAGAAATAAATTTAAGGCTTTCTGAGATTTATATTCTGTAGTCTGCTTTATATTATAAAAAAAAAGTATTTTCTGTAAACTGAGGAATAACTTTTCTCTCTTATTTTTTTATATTTATTTATTTATTATTTTTTTTTTGTCTTCGGGATTATTTAACTCTGTGACATTTGATTATAATGCTCTATGAATCACGCCGTGCATCTATGAGGATGTGCGGTGTTAGGCAAGGATGATAATGTCTGCAGAGAATCCCCTAGTGACAAACAATCATACCACCCCTCTTTCGTGCTGGAATAATTTAGATTTATCAAGACTTCTGTTTTTTCTCCTTCTGCTGATTATCTGCCAAGCAAGTGGCCCTCGTGATCGTAAATTATACTGCAAACCTTTTTCTGGAATTACTCAAGTCGTGATAATTTCCCAAACTTACCGTGTCATTATTATATACATTTTTCAGGGACACTTTAAATGTAAATAAATTATCCACGCGAGAAATTATAACTGGCAGATTGCCTATTGCGTATAGAGGAGAGTCGGATGTAAGCAGCAAGTTCAAATAAATTTAAATAACTCCCAAATTCGTGGATTTTATATTCCAAACAAGACTCGATCTTATACGAATTTAAACCAGCTCAATTATGTTTGTTGCCAATTTCTTACGTTTTTATTTTAACCAGTAAAACTTGTAAAAATCCATATGATGCTACAAAACCGACAGAACTCTAATTTGCTGCTAATCTACATCGGTATCCACTTCTGTACGACAAACACTTTGCCTAAATCTAAAGGAATATTAGCACAATAGATGTCTGTGGAGCACACTACACGTGGTTGCGTCTCATTTTACCATAACATCGTTTTCAAGTTTAATGTAAACAAATTATTGTTAAGTCATCCTTTTAAATAATTAAATTTTACCTAAGTTTCACTGGTTACCGATCATCAAGATATTAATTCCCCGACCACCTGATACACCTTACCTGTTACCCTCGACTGGCCTTTGCGCCTTGATAAGCTGTGTCCATCGAGTAAAAGA
The DNA here is from genome assembly GCF_053919585.1 of Euprymna scolopes. Lineage (NCBI taxonomy): Eukaryota > Metazoa > Mollusca > Cephalopoda > Sepiida > Sepiolidae > Euprymna > Euprymna scolopes. Next base: position 178,354,726 of record NC_136483.1, read on the forward strand.
GCTGTTATCCTATGATTACCGATATGTATCAACACGATATTGCAAACGGCATACAACCAGATATGCCAACAAGGAAGCTGAAGAATTGAATTGTGTGGAAGTCCTGAGGCACCTACCCTAAGGTGTAGCGTTGCCACATTTAAATACAACCTAATCAGCACAATGCTTCACTGATAGATCGCTGATTTAAGTTTACTAATGAAGACGTTGACGCCTATCAATATATGTTTTATTGTTAGAAATCGACAAAACGTCACTGGTGTTACCAAAACAGACTCTCAGAGGATACTTTTTCCGGATCTGAAATTCACCAAAAACATGACTTAACATAGTACGAATTTCAATCTGTTCATGTCTGTTTTATGTCGTCCGTTACTTTAGTTTCTTCTTGGTTCAGGTATTCACAAGAATGTCCAACATCCATAGTAGACGTAGTACTATAAATCCGGTAAGATTTGGTTATGGAACGTCTATAGCACTAATCCTCATCAATAGTCACTTCTATACAAGAGATTATATCTGTGTTTAAAGCTTAACGAAAACCATATGCGCAAAGTTTATTTCCTAGATCTGCTTGATTCTGAAACACAATAACGCTGAGTTGCTTCCTAACTGACTACCATTTGTAATTCTTGTGTAAACAGGTCCTTGTTTATTTTTTATTATTTTTTATAAATGCCAATCGTGTTCTACAAAGTCTTAAAAAACTTAAAAATTACTCTCTACAAATCAACTCCACTAGACAGCATGAATGAATATTTGAAGATATAAAGAACTTGAAAAGTAGTAACTGTTACTAATATTAATAGATTCGAAACTAAATAACCCGAAAACAATTTTTATGACTTAAGTTATATCTGTTTCTCTCTTGGCAAACTTTCACAAAAAACACTCAACTAGCTACAACCACTCTAAACGATTTCCCCCACTCTTTATTTGTGCATAAATCTAAACACACATTTCATAAATAAAGCGTCTTTCCTAAAACTGCCCCCTACGGAACACTGCTCTGCTGGCCTGCTTCCGGCAGAATACAACATGTAAGCCTTCAAGTCCAATGTAAACAGGATCTTGTTGATCTGTACCCATAATTATTCAAATTGTACCCAATTTACATTATTAACGATTATTACACTACCATCTTACATTCATTCACCCTTATCCTCGAGTGGCCTTCGGCCTGCGATTAGTGGTCACTCCCAAGTAAAACAAAATGGAGTAAAAATTTTTTAAAAATCTTTGAGAACGCCCAGGAATGTACAGCTTGTTGGGAAAATGTTGGACGATGTTATTTCGAAGAATGTTTTTAAATGAACTCGTATATAAACTGTTCTTTTTTACACAGTGCCCAAACTTTTCTTTATCCAATACATAGAATAGATATCCATTGACGGTGAGGATTTAAACGTTGTGGTATACTGCTATAATGGACATTGGCGATGGTTTGGAAAATTGCTAACTACATGGGCTAAAACATCCAAGAGGTCTATCGGGAGTTAATCTAATAGATAAAGTAAGGTCGTTACATCGCGAAACACGGAAACTCGCGCATATTTTACAGTGGAAGATGTGAATCTACATATAGTTATGCTCTACAAGGTTTTATCATGACCATCAGTTACGTATCATTTCTGCAGCTCTCCTGATTCATATCCCAGTCTAATAATAATAAACTAGTTTTGACAATGACATGCACGAACACACGTACATGTGTGTATACTAGCTCTATTTACCCCGCGTTACATGAGAATCTTTAAATTTGCGATGACGTCATAGTATACATAAATGTGCTATTACGTCATTGCGAATACCCAGACCGGAATAGCGATTTATTGTAATAGATATATAGATCTCATGTGCTTGTTTTTTACAATCGATTAATTATGTATTTCGGAAACTCTGTGGTAAAGAGTTTGTCTGAAGGCGTTAATGTACTTTAAGACCATTCATGCGAAAGAATTAACTGTGATTCAAAATCCAACTCTTATAAGTTTGCCTATCGCTCTCACTCTTAATTTTATTATTTAAGGACATAAAATATGCATGATTTTATTATTTAAAGACATAAAATATACATTACTTTATCATTTATAGACATAAAATATAAATTATTTTATTATTTAAAGACATAAAATATACATTATTTTATTATTTAAATACATAAAATATACATTATTTTATTATTTATAGACATAAAATATAAAGTATTTTATTATTTAAAGACATAAAATATACATTTGGTTATTTATAGGCATAAAATATACATTTTATTATTTATAGACATAAAATATACCTTATTTTGTTATTTATAGACATAAAATATACACTATTTTGTTATTTATAGACATAAAATATACATTATTTTGTTATTTATAAACATAAAATATACATTATTTTGTTATTTATAGACATAAAATATACATTATTTTGTTATTTATAGACATAAAATATACATTATTTTGTTATTTATAGACATAAAATATACATTATTTTGTTATTTATAGACATAAAATATACATTATTTTATTATTTATAGACATAAAATATACATCTTGTTATTTAAAGACATAAAATATACATTATTTTATTATTCATAGACATTAAATATGCATTATTTTATTATTAAAAGACATAAAATATACATTGTTTTATAATTTAAAGGCATAACGTATACATTTTTTTAGGTATGAAATATACATTATTTTATTATTTAAAGACAGAATACATACATTTTTTTATTATAAAAAAGACATAATATATACAAATCTTTATCTGGTGTAGCCATAAAAACTCCTTTCAATTTCGTACTGATCCAGGTTTCTGTCTTCGTATCGCCCAAACTCGGTCGCACACCTGCCTAGACAGGAGAGAAGATTCACTGGTTTTCACAATCGTGAGGATTGATGTAAGTGCTCATCGGGCCTTTGTGTTTTAGAGACTATTTACATCAATGTTTCCTGACACTATAAAACATAATAATTAATTTAATGTTTGTATTTGCACGTCATTGAACGTCTTTGTTGAGGGGGGTCTATTTTGGGCTAATGTTTTTTTTGTTTTTTATTAGTTATTTATTTATTTATTTATTTATTTGCACATTTTTATTCTATGTTTTCATGCCTCCGTCGGTTATTATGGTTCCCTCGGTAATCAGGTGTCAATCGTCTGTCACGTTTTAATGGTTTGCATTTTCATAGTAAGCGCTCATTTGAGCCTCAGTCTATGCCAAACTTTCTCAAAACACTCGACTAGCTACAAGCACTACCAACAATTTATCCTCCCTCTCTATTTGTGGCTAAATCTAAGTTGTAAATTCCGTTAACAAAGATTCTCTCTTAGAATTGCCCACCTGTGGAACATTATCCAGCTGGTCTACGTCCTAGCCGATTACAAGGTAGTCATCTTAAAGTCCAATACGGACAATTTATTGTTGAGACGTATGCCTTAATAATCCAAATTCTTCCCAACGTGCACCATTAAGCATTACTATAATTATTAGATTGTAAGCTGCCGGAAAACACCGGAAAGAGTAATCTAAGATTCTTATGAATTCATGATAATCGATGATTATTATTGATTCAGAAATTGTATTTCGTTAATGATATTCTATGAATGTTGAAAGATTGATTGTTCCTATTTACAATGCCTCCCCACGGGACAGAGTTAGACACCAGGGTCGTTTTTTAACGTGGAGAAAAGGAACAAAAATAAAAATTGTCTCAGTCGAGAAGGATTTCTCCTCCACTGATAGAGAACAAGAAATTGAAGTGCAGCATCTGAAGAACAGATACTACACTTTGATCTTGTCCCGAAGGCCAAGAAAGATTGATTGTTATTGGCCTCGAAGTCAGGGATATTGTTTATAATGTTGAGGTTAAAACAATTCTGTAAGAAATTCGAAGATCTTTGGGGCAAATAAGCTGGCAACAACGTGAATCTATATTCACCTATTTGGGAGCCTGATGAGTGGCGTCATATGAATTAAGTTAATGTAATATAGTTTTAGGGGAGTTGAGATCGGCGGACTGAAGGGAGGGCGTCGTTTTAAGACGCTGGAAGCGGTGTCAAGTGAAATGTTCATGATGTAGTAAAGCGACATTTGTGCTTCTGAAAAAGTATTCCAAACGGAAATAATGTATGTTTGTTTGTTTGTTTGTTTTAAGTCTGGTCTTCGCGTTTCTTTTAAACCCCGGTACAAAATTTTGTTTTTCCATCACCAACATGAAAGTACATCGTTCTCCCGTCATAAACACCCACTCTTAAGTATATAATGTAATGACGCAAACAGCTGTCATCCACCATATACGCGCATATTGGTCCTATACGTTATCTTAGTCTCTCTTCTATCCTCCTTCTGCCACGTACTATCAATTTTCTCTTCTGTGCTCTCCGTATACTATATATGACCGTTTGCTGCTGTTTCTAACCTTCTTTATATTACATATCTCCGTTTTAATGCAACCGCTATCCAACACAATCCCACCTTCCATTCAATTACTTTTATCCTCGAGTGGCCTTCGGGCCTTGATAAGTGGTGACTTCCTTGTAAAAAAGCTTTTATGGCACTTTTTTATTTTCTTTTTGCCATTTTTTTGTCAATAGTTTTCATTTCATTTTCCTGTTTTTATTCAATTTTTTGCTTGTTTTTTAAATTTTTTTTTAACTGTTCTTTTTCAGTTATTTATTCTTTATGTAAACAAGCAATTAATTGACATCGTCCTGTGTTCGCTTTGTTAACTACTTCGCGAATCTAGACGGGAATTTGGTTAAATTGACACATTAGATGTTCAAACTTGCCTTTTATCAACACTCCTCTTTTCGGAAACACTATTTGAAATGCATGTTATCACTTTGTAAACCTTCTTGCTACAAATTCTAATCTCTTCTGGGATTAATCTCTATCTTTTCACGGCCTGCCTTGACTGCATTTTAGCATTTTTGCCGTCGCTCTTCCGTTCGCGCTACTATTAAGGTCACTTTTCGACATGGTCATTATGAGTCCCATCAACTCCTTATCTGCATCCTTCGAACTACACCGTTCTATTGTCCCGCCTTTAAAAAAAAAAAAAAGATTGAACCTCGGCCACAAAAGATTTCCTCTTTTGGCTTTCAACTCGTCTGATTGCTATCAGCGTGCGTGACAAGCAGTGATGAATGCGTCTCGTCTTTTTGTATTTAACCGCGGAAAGGGATAGACAGAGCGCTATTGGATCTTTAAACACCATCGCTCCCTAATACGAAGACGGCTAAAGAGAAGGAATAGGGACTAATTTGTTTTTGATTTCAAGGATATATGAAAAGGATTTTACGTTAATGAGGAATTCTAATTTCAGGAATAGTGTTTGGGAATATCATTGAATACCACATCTAATAATTGGTTAAATTTAGAAAATGGTTTTGAATTGATAATTCTTTCAGTGGTGTCCACAGTTTATATCTCAGATTACCGCACTATACTACATACCTGTGGTACGGATATGAATCATACTTTACCGAGATGTATTAGTGAAAATGATTGAGGAGACCCGTCAGAATCTGAATCCAAAATGCACGATTCAGAGCCTGCGCCAGTAAACATAATATATCGCTTTCATATAAAAATTATTTTATTAAACTTGTAATTAAGAATTTTATGTTAATGCAACTCGCACCGTAACCAACCTTAAATATTAGAAGTGTCATGCTCCAGGAAGAAATTGACAGCGGTTTATCCGGTAGTAGTCAATAATTCCGTCTTTTTAATCGAAAATAAAGCAAAAATATTTGAATGTTCTCGTGACGGAAGAAAATACCATACACCAAACACAACGTAAAATGCTCTTTTTTTTACACTTCTGAATTTTTGAGATGCGGATTGTTTATTCGTATTATTTACAATTTTCAAGCTTCTATACTCGGTATGGTCGACCATAAAATACAATTGCGAATTACTTAGGACCTATATCCAGTCATGGCTAGCGGAATGAGACCATGCTAGCCTGTGAATTAAATGAGGGCCCGTTCCAAATTCCATCCAAATTCCCGAGCTCGTCAGAAACATTCCAAAGATCAAGATACACTGAAGAAGGTTGGAGGTTACATCGACCGAAACATTGTGAAAATGACACTCAAGATGATTGTTGTAGTCCGAAGATTCCAAATAATATGAAAGTATTTGTATTTTTATAAAGCAATTAATTTTTAAGCGATTAATGGAAATTCCTGATGTACAAAACTTATTTAAAATCTGTCTTCGGAGAGCTATTTAAAAGGGAGTTAACCAGCATTGAATTTATTTTTTGCGATGTCCCTTCCATATGTTAAGACTGATTTTTTTTACTATTTCGCAAATGATTGAATTTGGAATTATGTCCATTGTTCTTTAAACAATTTTCAAAATGGCGTAGGGAGATCAGCGATTGTCGTTTAGCAATAAAATTTAATTTTCTTTCTTAAAAATAAACTACTTGATTGATTTTCGCTATTTTTGTTGTACGATATTGTTTTCATCAGACTTACATAAACCATAAATACTTTTCTTCATTTTTGTTTTTGTTTTACCGTGTTATGGACTATGCACCATTTCCTCTGTTTGATAATCAGCTTTTTTATTATCACGTTACCGCTTATCAAGGCAAAGTGCCACTCGAGAATAAAGAGATAAAAATGGTGAACTGAAAGATGAGGAAAATTATGGAAACGCTAATATTGTTTAATGCATTTAGTACGTCTTAGGATGGAGTACTGTTGACACCTCTAGGCAGGAGTTGCTCGGAGCACCTATTATGTCTTGACAAAGTAAAAAAAAACACTTTGCAATCTAGTAGGCGATGCCCTTTTTTCTTCTCCGCAACCTCTTTCCCGCAGGAAAGATGTTACGAACCTATTTCTGCTCTCTCGCTATTTTCACTGCAAGTGTGCAACTGACTCCCAATCTATGCCCACCCCCTCGCCAATTTTTCACAAAAAACGCTCGTCTAGCCAAAATAATTATCAATAAATTCCCCCACTCTCTATCGGTGATCAAAATTAAACGGAAGTTTCATGAACAATACTTCTTCTCTAGAAGTGCTCGGCTGTAGAACTTTGTTTCGGTTCGCCAATTTTACCAGAAGACTACAATATCGTACATTCCAGTTCATCGTAAAGTTCCAATTGAATCCCATAAATCTAATTATATCAAATTTCCACCATAAACGAATACTACGTTAACGTTTCAATGACTACACTACACACATTAACCTTATCCTCGAGTTGCCTCCGGGCCTTGATAGGTGATGAACTATTTGTAGAAAAAATTACTTTTAGGTTTTTAATAAGTTAACATTAAACCTGGAGAAAACAAATTGTAATCAGCAAGGAAGTAGTCATGCGGCAACGTTCTCAAATAGTTATGTCATTCAAAATGTCGCCTAATGCAAGCTAATAGATGAGAAGAAGGCTTTTATTCAATCTTTTATTCAAAAGAGTTCATACTTTGAATGTCTTACGAAAGAACATAAAAGATTAAAGCCTGTTTAACAACATTTCATGGAAATAAGATCCTTGCTTCTTGCGCCAAATATATTTTTTTCCTATTTGCAAAACTCGATCATCTTCTGCAAGGCGAGAAACAATTTTGAAAACTAAAACAATTCTATCTATAATTTTTTAAAAGGAATTTTGTTTTCGTGCGCAAGTTCATTTCCTGTGGACTACAAAACGGCTGAGCTTTTTTATGAAATTTCATACAAATGCACTTTACGTATCTCGTATCGTTTTTAGATAGGTTCTCTATCAGAATGTGTTCGGTAATCGAAAAAATCCTAGGACAGAAGGCACATATGATTTTAGCTAAAGCTAACACCTCATAAAGCCTAAAATCAAGTGTTTTTTGACACGTTTTATTACAACATAATCATGGCTTAAAATAATAATCAGCCGTTAGTTTCTTTGATATGACAGAAGCCTCGAGATGATTCTTTCCGTTTATAGCAGAATTGAAGCATGATACATGACACTTGCATTTTAAACTTTATTTCAAGCTTTTATACATGAAAATAATTTTATAAAATCAACGGTAGGTTCTCTATGATGCGATGTAAACTGCAATGTATTGAGGACTAAGTCACTATGGGCAAAGCAAAACAAAATGAACCTAAATAATCTCTGGCAACGCTAGTATTCTTAATACAATTGGATACTATCAGTGAAGCCTTATGGGGATCGTGACGTTTTGATAACTTAATCTCTAAATACTTCTTACTCGGACCTGCGCCACGGAGTCATCTTGCGGATTGCAATAGGGATTTCGCATCGCGCATCGACTTGCACAGTCAGCGCAGCCGGTGTAACGGGGTTCTCTTCAAAGCCGTATCTGTTATTATCTCCAGAGACCGGATGCCAATAAGAGAATTAATTGTTTAAATTCTAGTCAGTGTAGATTGGTTACGTTCAGAAATATTAGGCACCATCCATTTATTTGTCGGTAACTTTTGTAGAATAGGCCCCACATTCATATAAATGTTTCAGCTGGCTTGTTAAAGAATATAAGCACTACAAGATCAGACGTAATATGCAGCTTTTCTGACTTAGACTATAGTAAACATTGATTGTATTATTGTATTTATTAGCTTCCCCACCAAACCAAATTAGGCACAAGGCCGTTTTTAATGTGGGGCAAAAACCAGCTCCCCTAAAACTAGGCAAAAAGGGGGCACTCTGGTTACCAAAAATAATAATTGTCCCAGTATAGAGGATTTCCTTCCATTGACTGGTACAAATTACCTTAAGTGCAGCATCTACAGAACAGATACTACACTTTGATTTTGGCCCGAAGGCCAAGAACAACAGAAAAAAGGCAAGCCTCTTTTCTATTGATGGTATTATGCTTTTGTCCTTTTCCTTAAAAAAAAAACCAATCATATACTATGAAAACAACTATCAGCCTTCCCAGTTGAGAATTCCTATCTGGATATTGCGCATAAATTGACAGGGTTCTACTTATGTTCTAAAGATATTGCTACATTTTACTAATATATTTACGAGGATTGTATCAAGACTACATTCTCGACACATGTATACTTTGTTGGATTTGTAAACAGTTGTCATATTTTTTGCTTTTCTACAACTCTAAACTAAATACTCGACTGAAACTTGTACAAATATATTTTATTGTTCATGTTACTTCATATTTAAACGTTTTTGAATGCAACAAATTTTTTTTTAAATTTTGGATTCTATATTTTTCACTATCAGACTGTTCTTTTTTTTAATGTATACATGTATTCCCGTATCCCTTATTTATTTTTCTATCGCCTTCATTCTTTCTCCGCTTTCTTCTATCTTTTCCTCCTTTTAATGTTGGCTCTCCTTTCATGATCCCAATTATGTCATAGTGACCCATATTCCTTTATCAATATTACCTTCCAATTTACTCTTATATATTGTACCTACTTTTGATATTTCTTTATCTTTACAATATTATTCTATGCCTTGATTCGCATTTCATGTCTTAATGTTATTAAGCCAGTTTTCATCTATGTTGCATTTTGTATAATTCTGGCCCTTCTCCTCTTTTGATGAGAAGAACTTAGCTTCGAAATACTAAAGCCTAAAAATGTTTCTGTTATAATAAAGTGTTATATAACTTTTATTCCTCGTCTTTCATTTAGTACAATATATAATGTATGTGCGTGTGGGTGGAGAAGATACGGATAATGTATAGGATTTACTGTTGCATTTTTTATATGAAACATTACAGTACGTTTATTTCTTTAAAAATATACAGGGTGTCCATAAAGTCCGTGTGCACTTTAAAAATGTATAACTTTATTTGTATTTGCAATAGAAATAATCTGTAAAATGGATTTGAAAGAAGTAAATCTATATTTTTTAAGCTTTTATTAAAATTTTATTTAACTTTTAACATACCCTCCATCATTAGCAATACAAAGGGTAATACGATTTTGCAGTTCACGAAAAACATTTGCCAAATGATTTATAGAAATGCCTGAAATCACATTAGTTATTCTAGCTTTCAAATTGTCCAATGAACTAGGTTTTGTTGCATACACAATTGTTTTCACATGTCCCCATAAAGAAAAATCTAATGGAGTCAAATCTGGCGAACGTGGAGGCCAATGAAATGGTCCACCTCTTCCGATCCATCTGTTAGGAAATTCCTGATTTAGAAACTGTCTGACACGCCGAGCAAAGTGACAAGGAGCTCCATTTTGTTGAAACACTGTATCATCTTTCAAGTTTAATTGTCCAAGTTGCGGAATAAAGTAATTCTGCAACATATCTAAGTAGCTGACATTGTTAATGACACGATCTTCAAAAAAATATGGTCCTATGATTCGATTTATTCCCAAAGCACACCACACATAAACTTTAAGCAAGTCCCTTTCATGTTCAACAGTTTAATTTGGGTTTTCAGTTCCCCGAATTCTGCAATTATGCCTGTTCACCTTGCCACTAACGTGAAATGTTGCTTCAGAAAACAGTAAATTACTCACAAATGCATCATCATGGCAAAGTTTTCCATTGAACTGGTGACAGAAAGTTAGCCGTGTATAATAATCCTCTTCTAACAGCTGTTGATGTAATTGAATTTTGTAAGCTTCCATGTGAAGTTTTGCCCGCAGAATCTTATGCACAGTAGACTTTGGCAGCCCGAGCTCCAATGATGCCCGTCTTACAGACTTTCTTGGACTTGCAGTAAAGGATTCTTCTATGGAAGCAACACTTTCGACACTGACACATGGCTTCCAAACCGTGGTTTATTATGGACAGAGCCTGTCTCTTTACATTTTTACATCCATTTAACAATGGTGTTCCGATGAGGCGGTTTTTTTTTATTGTATTCAATTCTAAACTTACTTTCTTTGTACAGCAATAGTAGATTTCAATTCAACCAACCAAAGGACACAGTTTACTTTTTCCTCAATTGAAGCCATGGTATCAAATTGATTCTGAAAAACAAAAGAAAATCTTTTTTACTTATTTTTTACTTATATAAAAATTGTTACGAAATTTTTGGTGAAAAATTATTCAATAACTATACTTATAAATAGATTCATGAAACTTTATAACATTATTTACAGATTATTTCTATCACAAATATAAAAATAGTTATACTTTTTTACAGTGCACACGAGCTTTATGGACAGGCTGTATTATATTGTATAAATAAAGCGTCAGATTCATTGTTCTCTCAATCTGGCATTGGACATGATACGATAAAATTTTACTTTTCATTTTTTTTCAGTTATTTCCGATTTTAATCTGAAATAAAATGTTTTCTAATGTGGTTATATTTAGGGCTATGACAACAGCATATTCTTTTCATTGTTTTGTCTCTCGAGTATATATCCGACACGGATAATCAACCGAGAACCATATCACTCTATATAACATCATATAAGACATCAAAGGATACACACTCAAGAGTCAAAATAATGAAAAGAATATGCTTTTGCCATGACACTACGAAAAAATTCATTTGTTGGCCTCTAATTTTTTATTTTCTCAAATATTAGCTGTGAGGTATATGGTTAGAAAAGAAGAAAAAAAAAAGAAACGTACCGGGCGTATCTGCATCGCCCTTTGGGAAAGAAGAAGGAAAGGATGGCCAGCGTATTTGTATACGCGAAGGGCATCTTGGGAAGGCAGAGCATGATGGGAGAATCTATTTTTTCCTGTCTCTTCCTTTTTATTTCTAGATAGGAGGATATAAAAGCTGGGAAAATTTCCCGGGGTGGGGGGCAGAGAGAAAAGAGTCGTGAACATCTTCTCTTGAAAAGAATTTCGTATTGCTGACGATCGGATTGTGCGGTGTGACATTGGTGGCGAGAGGCCAGGTGTGGTCGATTGGAAAAGAAGAGGGTAGAAACGTGATGTTGTCGAGAGAGTGACTCCCTCCTTCCCGAACCCCCAGAACCGAATCCTGATTATAACCCTCGACTAGCCCGGTCGTAAAATACATTTAAATATGATATTTTAATTTGTCCATATTTCGTATATATTATTATAGAGTCGTGAAAAAACAAGCATTTTGGTGCCATCAGCTAGAATCGAAACCGAAAACGCAGTTGTAGCATTCAATGCTGGTTACGTTACTATTGTACCAACGTGACACTCATATAGACAAACAAAGATGACTGGACAAAATGTATAAAGTTTTTTCAATTGTGACTCCTTAAAAATTATTTAAACCAGATGAAGAGATTTAAAAATTCGTCCATAAAAAATCTAATCATTTGAGACCCCTAGAGGTGATCTGCTACTTTTATTTTTGGAAGAGATAGTTTGAAAATATGGAGACACAGACGGAAATACATAGCGAATTTTATAAATAAGATTCTGTATAACCTTCTAACCATCTTCATATGTTTATGTTAAGATAATGCATTAATATCTATTTTTTAAACCAGTTCTTTGAAATTATATTTACATATCTAAGATTTCTCACCTTTTGATATTTGATTCAGTATATCTTTTGCTTTTGTAATAAGATTTGGTTGCCGTTAGGGGCATCCATATTTAGAAAACCTAATAACGTAAACATTCTTAAATCTTTGACTCTTATGATTTTTTGGACGATTCATTTTAAATCATAGGAATTTTTTCTAATGGGTTAAGTTTTATGAAACATCCAGCCACCCTATAATAAAAAAAATATTTGAAGTAAACACAAGTAAAACAAGAGTTGGTCTCTCTTCCTTCACTATTACTTAAAAAAAGAAAAAGAACACTGTTTAATCATAAGGGAACGTACGCATATTTAAGTTGGTTGGTTTTATTGAACTTTCTATAAATGTAGGTTTGACGGAGTAAATGAGGATTTTCATTTAATCGTAAAGCAAGACACTTCCAAAGAAGATCAAATCCTCTCTGGTATCACCATCTATAATATAAATCTCACCTGCCTGTTTACGTGTATGTATGTATGCATGTCTTACTAAAACATTTAGCAGAGGCGGCTGATTTTCACGAGATAATATCGTTTCGAAGCACGACCCTTCGGACGACAAATACCGAAAAATTGGCTAAAACCATTAATTCCTTCACCCTCAACTCGATACTTTTCTATGAAAAGGGTCGCTTTTTTCGCCGATAATTTCGAAAATTCTTTTCGATTAAATAGCCTTTATTTAAACCTTCACCACTTCCGGTTTGACGATGGGCGCAACGGCAAAGACGTCTGTTTTTTTTCACGTCCTTTCCTCCTTCGCGGTTAGGATTCGAGCCTGTCTACCTACTACCACTTTTTTTTTTTATTTGGCACAACACACACGTTCAAACACCCGAGCAACGCCGGACACCTACGCTAGTCGCAAATAAAGCAAAGAAATTAATAAACGCATCCGTTTATAGTTTGTTTAAATATCTTTCATTTATTAGCACGCAATTTAGCACAAAGTCATAGCTCTCATTGTTCGTAGTAACTAATGTTAAAATTTTACATAACGGAGGTCATGCACCAGCTGTGTCTAATACGAGTTGAATAGAAACACCCATGCTTTCAGGTCATAAATGCATAGCTTCATTCACTATTACTATGTAATCTGCAATCACCTCTGATCCATTCGAGTGGAATTAAAACAATAGGAAGCATTATTTTTGGAACGCCCCTCACATATATATATATATATATATATATATATATATATATATATATATACTAGCGGCCAATATTTTGGGACAGTTTTTTTTTTTTCAATTTCTCCAGAACATTAGGGGGGATTACAACTAATCTTACACATTTAACATATCTTTTATGTTGATACACTATATTAATTACGCTTCATTATAAATGATAGAAAAAATTTATGAGGATTTTAATCTTTCTTTTTTAATTAAAGTGGCCAGAACCGTGGGACAAAGAAAATAAATTTAAAAATAACATTGAAACTTCAAAATACCAAAATTGGTGGACACATATTTAATATCTAGTGAACAAGCCTGTATTTTCTATAACTGCAGTGCACCTTCTACTGCGAAATTGGATGAGATGGCTACAGTCATAACGTGAAACTTTCGCCTATTCTTCATGTTGTAGCCACAAATCTTCAGTATTGATAGCTTCTTGCACTCACACGGTTCCGCAAAGTAGATCATAGATTGACAATGAGGTTTAGGTCCGGACTTTGAGGAGGCCAATCCAAAACATCCACATTTTGCTCGTTCAAAAATTCC
>NC_136483.1:178376485-178386485 GCF_053919585.1 Euprymna scolopes
ATATTTATATATATGTATTTATATATATATTTATATATTTATATATATGTATTTATATATATATTTATATAGTTATATATTTATATATATATATTTATATATATTTATATATTTATATATATATATTTATACATATATTTCTATATATATATACTTATATATATTTATGTATATATTTATATGTATATATATATTTATATATATATATATTTATATATATATAAATTTGAAATTGGTATATTTAGACAGAATGTTTTCATTCAATCAAATATTATTAAATGCAACGGAGATAATTTACTTCATGATTTTGTTTTTAATTTTTCGATTTTGTAACTTATCACCTTACGGTGTGTACTATATATGTTAGTTTTGATTTGTAATTCTCATTCCCGCTCCTTAGCACTTTTACTTTAACACCTTAAGATTGCTTGTGGACGAATCGATAGCGCTCGTGGCAGTTATTTTAATGTTTTCGATTTTGATATAAAAAAAAAAGATTATACGAAAAATCGACAAATTAAAAAGAAGAATCATAAAGCAAAATGTCTCCGTTGCATTCTATATCTGCTTGAACATTATATATATGTGTGTGTGCATGTTACAGTTTCTTGTAATATGCAAGCAATTGTTTAAGACGTAATGCGTGTACTACGACTAAGCAGCGTGAACTTAAAAGGAAAATTTAGCTTTGACGCCTGCGTGCAATGTTATGCAATTCTGAACGCAAGATAGCGATTCAATTCGTAAAGGATATTTCTAATAGCTACAACGTGTTCGAATTATCTTCTTTTTACATATAAAAAAGCGATGATTACCAAAATTAGGCCTGATTTATTTTATGAGAATTTCAGCAAATTGCTAATTGAAATATAACCATTAAGCAGGAGGTGGAAGACGGCAGATATGAACATATGATTATCCAAATGTGTAAAAAGCAGGTTCCAAAGGAGTCGTGAATTTGTTGGGAAATGGCTTAGAAATTTAATAAGACATAGAAAGAAATAAACTCAAGTTTCCAATCTCACTTTCACGCGGGAATTGTTTTCCCGAACAAAACTAACAAAAAATAAATAAATGGAATTCTTAGATAATTAGTTAAGACTGGAATGTCACAATTTGGATTTTTTTTCTCTTGTTTTTGTAAATTTACTCTGAAAGTGGCGACAGCGGAAAAGACTATTCCCGATCACGATTTGAGATTAAAAAAATGTCCGACGACGGAGATTACAAATTATTCGCAAAACTATATGTGGAAATCGAATTTCTGAACAAATAAATCAACTTGAACAACATATTTGAAGATGTAAACATGAAAATATTTGTAAAATGCATGTTTTTTCTTTACAGAAACTAATGCGACAGATATTATTGTCTGTCCGTTTTTTCATGGTAGACAAAAAGCATTAATTTTATAAGAACTGCCATGCATTTTCTGAAAAAGGGTCCTTTCTAGATACACATTTTTAAAAAGTCATTGAATATGCGTTGTAATACTCATTTACACACGCACATTCACTAAAAAACTACTTAACTAATAGACAAATGCTTCAGATAATGTTAA
Organism: Euprymna scolopes; assembly: GCF_053919585.1. Taxonomy (NCBI): domain Eukaryota; kingdom Metazoa; phylum Mollusca; class Cephalopoda; order Sepiida; family Sepiolidae; genus Euprymna; species Euprymna scolopes. Next base: position 178,378,047 of record NC_136483.1, read on the forward strand.
GTGTGTGTATGTATGTATGTATATATATATATATGTGTGTGTGTGTGTGTATAGTAAGTTATAAAAAATATATATGGTGATTAAGCTACACATTATTTTGCGTTTCATTTTCGTGAGAATTTATCAGGCTTAATAAGCCTAGCGAATTCTCACGAGGATGAAACACGGAATATTCTGGGTAGCTTAATTGCCGTATATATTTATATAACTTACTACCTAGCTCTACCTGTATATTGAGCACTGTTAAAGTAAATACTGAAAATTTATGCATAAAATTTTATTTTCATATATTAATTTATGTGGTAAAATTAAGCAGTTATATATATATATATATATATATATATATATATATATATATATATATATATACTCAAGTCTTACAAAGTACTTTTAGGAGGAAATATTTTTCTATAAGAGAACTCCAGTTAAAAATGCAATTTTTCTAAATTAAAAATGGGCATTAAACAATTGTGATTTTCGCAAAATTAAGGCATACGCATATTTAGATTTATAGAAACAATGCATTCATGGGTAGTGCTTAGTTTCTGTCTAACAACTATTGATTTAACTTATAATATTTACATTTAAATATGACCACTATAATTGTTTAAATTAAAAAAAAATATAGATATTAATAAATTGATGCCGAATATCGAAGTTAAAAGTTCAAAAACTCACAGATATTTGGATTTTTTATGAAGGGTTTACTCCATATATGTAGTCCTTTACGTAAAATAAATTTATCAAAACTTGATAAGTGTTCAATATTCGTATATATTTTGTTTTTGCCGGAGATGAAATATCCTAGCTAATGCCAAGGATTTACCCGCTATTTCAGATTCCAACCGAGAGATATTTTTAATATATAATACCCGTTCCCTTTAAACGCAATCATTTGTATCTCTATTGCACTTGATTCGCAAGGTATATTCGTTAAGTCAATTTTTATGATTATTTTTCATACTATAAGGAAAGCTGGGGTGGATGCAATTTTCTTACTAAATTAATTTAATTGTTTAATATATAAAATTATAAGAAATTAATTTGTAAAATATTCGCTGTTCTAAACTTTTTGTCAGAGACGCATTATGAAAAGAAAGACCACTTCACTAAGGAATTTGGGCGACGATAGAAAATACCTGTTTGTCCAACTTAAAATGATGAAATTCAACAAACAATCTACGTAAGACTAAGAAACTTTTCGGTTTACCGTAACAACGTATAAACTCATTTTTTTTTTTGTTTTAGCTTGTAATAAAGGAGGAGTAAAAACTGCATCCTACATTTTTTAAAAGAAGTTTTTTGTGTGGATGCTTTTTAAATAGATAAAACATTCTTTTTTGTACTTATGCATCTATAGTACCGCGCTAAAAACAAAGTTATTTACAAAACCATTCTTAACATTGTATTGCAACTATTATCTCCTTTCCGTTAACAATTTAATAAACAAAAATATCATAAAAATTGAATTTAACTCGAAATATCTATTTTAAAAAAATGGCGCTTAACAGATGCATGAATACAATTTGGATCATTGATCCGGGAAACGCATGGACACGATTCCTTCTAACATATATATAAGTGTAGTATATTAAAAAAACATTTAAATTTTATTCAGAAAAAATAATTTGTTCAAACAAAAAGTTATCATTTGAACGAAAATTTACAACTGGGAATTGGATTCTTTGTTTAATTAATATTTTTTTTTTGAGAAATTGTATTTTTCAGAATTAAATTTAAATATTAAAAAAAACTCTAAATTTCTTTTTCTCTATCAAGTATATTGAGTTATTCCCCTTTTAAGTGGAGTTCTCTTATATAAATATATTACCTCCTAAAATATTTTGTAAGACTTGACATATATATATATATATATATATATATGACTACTTAATTTTATCACATAAATTAATATTTGAAAATAAAAGTTTATGCGTAAATTTTCAGTATTTACGTAAACATATGTAGAGCTAGGTAGTAAGTAAGAGAATGTTCTTATTGTTTTGACTCTCTAGTGTATATCTGACACAAACACATTTAATTAATCGAGTAGCACATCACTCTATCTAAAAATATATAAGATATTAACTGATATATACTTGAGAGTAAAAATAATGAAAGGATTATTATCTTGTCATATCCCTAATCATTACCATGCAATTTACAATCCCCTTGGATCCATTCGGGTGTAATAAAAGTAGGCATCATTTTTGAAACGGCCCTTGTATGAAAATTTGAAGTTAATGAATTTCAGGAAAATAAACAAAAGTAATTTCATATGAATTTTGTAAAAGAGAATTTACAAAAAAAAAAAACAGGTTTTGATCATTTCTATACTATATCATCCCCGGACATCGTTGGTTAAATCTGCTAGTATACATACGTAACCTTCTCTATAAATCAAAACCTATTCCCAACAATTTTACCCTAATGTGAATTCAACCGGTATTTAAGAATAAAGATGCCACCCAATAATCTACGAGTCATTTCGAAAATGACCTTTTGACTGAGCCCTGCGCACCGACATTCAACTTACCGGCTGACTTCGTGGCGGGAAGGAAACACTACGCGAACAGGGCAGGAATCTGTTGTTTTTCTAGTGGCAAATTATCGCCCGCTATCTTGCCAGAGGGCCCGGCTTAGGATAACATTTCCCAACGCTATCAAAATATCGTCATGTCAGGAGTGGACCCCCAAAGGTTTCGACTGAATAAAACAATAGACATTTCAAATTCCCATAAACATAGACAATTGTGCGGAAGAGTTAAAAAGCTATCATATTTATTCCGATGGATGTTTTGGCCCGAAACTCGGCAAAAGAGATAGAAAGGGGTAATGACAATCCTGTAATGATATTAGGAAGGTGTATTTCCTTTTCCACTTATTCGAAGGTTTTTCTCAACCACATTTATTTTAAAACTAGTCGAATGAACTGGCATTGCGTGGATAATATATTTCCCGAGTGACACATTGTACGAACAAAGAACCACGAAATGTGAATCATGGCTATGAATGTAAAGTTGATTAAGTTGTAGACTAAGATTTTATTTACAACTAGCAGGGAGATGGGTGGCGCCCGACTTGGCCGGTCGTAAAATGCGCTTAATATATTTTAATTCATATAGATTTCGAATCCAATAATATAGATCCAATTCTTTATTTTATATATAATATATATATATATATATATATATATAAATACTTCATTTATTCACATAAATTTAATATACGAAAGTATAGATTTATGCGTAAACTTTAAGTATTTACTTCAAAAGTGCTCAATACGTAGGTAGAGCTAGTTAGTAATTTATAAAATATATATGGCGATTAAGTTACACTGAATATTCTGCGTTTCATCCAACTATAGGATTCGTCAGGAAGCCTGACGAATCCTATAGTTAGATGAAACGCAGAATATTCAGTGTAGCTTAATCGCCATATATATTTTATAAATTACTATATATATATATATATATATATACACACACACTAGCGGCCAAAAAACTGAGATAGTTTTTTTTTTTTTGTTTTGTTTTGTTTTTTTTTTTCAATTTCTCCACGACATTCGGGAGAGGGGGGGCATTACAACTATACTTACACATATTTAACATATCTCTTATGTTGACCCACTGTATTAATTACACTTCATTATAAAAGATAGAAAAAAAGTATGGGCATTTCAATTTGGTGCAGAGAGGGAATTACTGCAATCAAAACATTATTATATACAGGATTACTTCCTGGTAAACTCGGACCTAGACTTTCTTTTGCTAGATGTATTTGTAAAATATTCGACGATTAACTAACAATTGGGTTCAACCACTGTATAAATTAACTAATAATTAGTATACTTGTTTTGTTGTTTAATGTATGTTTTATAGAACAGCAAGCAAATCCCTGTTTGTTTCTCTTGCAATCCTCTTTCTTTTTCTTTTTTGATGAGCTCCGTCTGCCTGCTTTCCACCGGACTACAACTTGGATGTCTTCAAGTCCAACGTTAACAAATTCCTAATGAACCGCCCCCTTAAGTAAACACTTCATCAAATCTCCACACTAACGTAATGTACTTGCAATAACCCTTATGCCTGAGTGGCTTCCGGGCCTTGATAAGTGGTGATCACTTTGTAAAAAAAAAATAATGTTAGAAGCTTCGGTTTGAGTGTAAATAGGAATGTGCCGTAGTCGCGAATCTTTTGGAGTTCTTTAAATCGTTCATTAAACGAGTGAGGAATTAAAAATTGCGTTGATGAATTTATTGAAAGATGATTAAAATCGTTTAAAACTATTAAAAGTACTTGATCGTGTCTTTCTCTTTATATTCAGTCTGATTTATGGTTGTTTTTTTTCCATACGGATTCGTAGGTCTCCAAAAACAAATGAATTGCAAGAGAAACAAACAGGAATTATCCTTGCTCTTCAATGAACCATGAACTAATAATGTGTATTTTTTATTACAAGTAATGAAAAGATAACGTTCTACTTTGTGAGAGGTCCGTAACACGTGTTAATCAAAGAGTGTCTATTTCTAGAATGTCTAAGGAACCATAGCTCTAGTCTCCAAATCTATTAAAGGCAAAAAACAACGAGTTACTTTCCTTTTGATGTATACTCTTATTATTCTGTTTGATCTTCCGGAATTAGAAAAACAACACGAGGATAATAACTATTGATTAATTTTTTAGGAAAATCGCTCCAGGCAAAAAATAGGATAACTTGATACAAGGAGCTAAGAAATATTAATTTGAGGTCAAACACTAGCCAACAATACATGTTAGATGGATAAATCTCGACCCTGAAATACAGCAATCCGTTTTTGTACGAAATAACGCTCATGGACTGTAAGGAATAGACTACATAAAAAAAGAAAGCTAGAGTTATGAGGCTGAATTGTCTTACTCGTCAGTATTCTATCTATGGATTAAATATTAAATATTCTTTACATAATATACGACCAGAAAATTAATTAATTTACAAAGTAGTTGAATACAAAAGTTTGTAAGATTTTCGTTTAAACAATTTCATCATGCCGTAAAACTCAATTACTAAATAGAAAGCATGAGGCTATCGGTAATATGGATGGGGTTTTTGTTTGGGGATTATAACCAACAGCTGAAACAACAATTATGATTCGATGTTTAAGGTTCAATTTTCAGTACGGCTAATACTAAGAATGATTACGCAGATTTTAGCTCACTATTCAGTCATGACTAATAAAATGAGCGTACGTGAAACCCCGAGGATTACATAAAGGGTTGATTCTAAATTCAGAGATTTTAGAGTTCGACAATATACACCTGAAGAATACGGGGAGGGTGTAATTACGCCGAAATATTGAGAAAATAAGAATTCTGCATCCGTAGTAATCCAGAAAAAATCACTAAAGAACAGGGTGAGCAGTCAATTAATAGGTCTGTATGTCGCGAAGTAGGACATTTTTCTACATTCAACCTGCTGATTTTAAGTTTGTTTTATTTTTGAAGTGTATCCAAATTTGACTCTATATGAAATTTGTTTCTATTTAGCTCACTGGCTTAACATGAGGTTGTGTTAAATGTAAACACCGATCTATTTTACTAAAACAATTATTAAATATAATAAAAGAAAGCGTATATATGTGCACGCACCTATTAAATACAGGTGATTTACAATTATGGTTCCTGTATGGTTCAAGGGGAGATAAATGTGTATTGATGAATAATTGGGACTGAATGGTTTGGCACAACGGTGAAACTGCTCAAAGTCTAGAATCAACTTTGCCAGAAGATCGGTGTTTCAAATTTACCCTATTGGAATTCTCGTAAAATTCTACCGATTAAATGTTATACTTAATCGTATTTCAAGGATTATTAATCTAAATTAGAACGTCGTTTTATGGTATAAGTGTCTATTGTCTCCCCATGATCACAGTTAGATACAGGCTCGTTAAAATATCTAGCTGCCGAGAAAGAGGCATTTTGCGTTTAGATAAATACTTTAATTACAGAAATCTAAAATGATCGTTCTCTCACTTTCTAGGACATAATGTACAAGGTGCTGTATTAAAGCGGATACTGTGACCGTAATCCTCGCGGTTTCTTACATAATTGTGTTCTTTCCCAAGTTTCACGTAATTACATAGTTCGGCAAAATAACTCCAGAAATAATTTTACTAAGATCTGAACAGTTCAGTGAAATTACTTGAAAAATGTAACCTGTATTTAAATAGAGTTATGAATTGTATCTCTTGACATATAGGAGTCAAAAAACGTTTCTCTTACAAGAATGTCTTCGCGTCAGTACTAGCATGCTGATCTGAACGTTACCAATTTTATTATCTTCTGTAAGTTTCGAGTTTTCGTTAATTTTTATTTGCGTTTTTGTTTTATATACGTTTATTCTTGGTGTCTTTTGTAGTTACCAACACTACAACCCTCTCTTCCTACCATCTAATTGATCAGTAAATGGGTTACAATCTACGCAAAGTTGTCGATTTTATTATGTACAGAAATCACCTATGATCTCGTATACATTATTCAAGAGAAATATGTAGATACATTTCCAGACTATCACCAAACTGATTTTAGATTTGAAAACCTGGATGCAAAACACGATAAACGCCATTTTAAACGTCAACCCATGCGTTGCATTTAAATAGTCAGCCATATCCCCAAACCACGTTTTTCTGAGTAATGCCAGCATATTTCTTGTTAATTAAAAGGTTTCATTTGAAGTTTAGACCCTATATATCTGTTATTTTATCATTGTATGTCATAATTTTAAAATATCGAAGGATTCGTACTTTCATTTGAGCTCTATAATTCTGAATCTATATTATTTTTCAAACCTTCAATCGAAAATTAACTAAATGAAACTGTCGCATTCGAGGTGTAATTGAATCGTGTTTGCTGTTCAATTCCTCTAAGTTGTTTTCTTTTTTTTCCTCTCATACCTGGTACCTGCTATTGTTATATAAGTTTAATTATTCATGACTGCATTGTGTTTCCGGGTAGTTGTTTCAACTTTGAGCCCGGGCAGAACTCGACCTTTTGATTTTCCAAAGAACGCTTCTATCAGGAAACCTAATCAAGCGAACTGATCTGAATCGAGATGTGGCACGATCAATCAAATCTAATTAGGATAGAAATGTCGAACACGCTATGGTGAAGTTTATTGAAGAGGTCAAAATATTCATTAATATTTATTTAAACCAATGCCTGCAAGTATTCGGGAGTGAGGTTAAGCATCAGTGTGTAAATTCCTTTATTCAATGTATGTGTGTGTTATCAAAGCTTTCTGGTTATTGATTAAGGTTGACAAAATATGGCTTCAATTAATTTACACTTAAAAAAAAATAATCATGAATAATTTAAAGATATTTATATTAAATATACGTTTACCGGGGCGAGCCATTTATTCCCAACTATAAACACACAGACTAACAGAGGATCTTATATGGATGTGCGGATGGACCTAAAGCTGTTATATCAAATGTAATACTAGCCTATTTCATGATTGAGCCTGACTGATAAATAGAAACGCTATTCCGAACTGGAGCCCGATCGACCAAATTAAACGCTATTTTAACTGACTGATTAAAGAATCTATAAATTGAAAAATTTTGTGGACCTTCATTGCTTGCATTTTGCCTTCCACGATGAAGCGATTCCATTTTCTAAGAAAAATGATTATAGGGTAATATATATATATATAAAGTGAACGAGTGTGGCTCTGTGTGTGTCTGTGTACATTTTCCCTACGCAATAACTCTGTCAATTTTTAGTCTACATACTCGAAATTTGATAAACATGATACTGAGATTTGGGGAAAATCTTTCTAATCCGTTTTCGGCCAAAAATTTGGCTGTTAAGGGATCAAAGTTCAACGATTTGACCTTTGAGAACTCTACCAAACTCCTCCGACAATTTTTGGTCCAAACACTTGAAATGTTAGATATAGGTTCTGTGGATATGGATCTTACTTAATAACTTGATTAGAGCCTAAAACAATAAATCTTAAGGGGTCATAATATGGGTCAAAGTTACAAAAAATTAACCTCTGCGGTCTCTACCAAATTACTCAGAAAATTTCTGGTCTAAACATTTGAAATTTTACATAAAGGGTATTCAAAGATAGGCCAAGCTTTTTAATCGGTTTGAGTAAAAAAAAATTGAGCTACCAATTTATAAATGTTTGTATGTATGTTTGCACGTCTGCCTAAAACTTTTCGAAAACTTTTTACAATATTAGTTTTTAAGCCCAACCTTTCAGACGATAAATATCGAAGAACTGGCTACAAAAATTTTCACCTTCAACTGGGTAGTTTTCTACAGGGGCGTCACTTTTTTCGCCGATATTTTTGAAAGTTATCTTCTCCTTTAGATTGTCTAGCCTTAATTAAATCCTACGTCACTTCCGGTTTGGCGGTGGTCGTAACAGCAAAAACGTCATGCTTTTCCCCCG
>NC_136483.1:178391485-178413985 GCF_053919585.1 Euprymna scolopes
CATTTCTATGAAAAAATAAAATCATAGAATTGACATCTCATTAACGAAACGACTGTAATGAAGAGATCCAACATGGAAAAAACAAAAGTTATTTTAGAGAAAAAATGTAACTCTGAATTTCAACAAAATTCTGTACTATATATATATATATAGAGAGAGAGACAGGGTTTGAAAAACCAAAAAATACACCCTAAAAACCAAAAAAAATGATTTTAATATGGTGTAGCTCAACCTTTCGCGGCAATTACAGCCTCAATTATCTAATGTATTGAGTCATACAAATTGTGAATTGTTTCCAAGGAATGTTATCCCATTCTTCGCTAAAATATCCTCCGTTCATTTAGCGAAGATGGCGGGGCGGTGGAAATCGATTTCTTACTTGGATCTCCAAAATCGATTATGAATGTGCAATAATGTTGATCTGGAGATTGCGGTGGCCAAATCAGATGCTGAACTTCATTGGAATGCTCTTTATGCCATCTTGAATACTTCTAGCTCTATGGATTATGGCATTATCAGCTTGAAAGATAGGGTTCCCCTCCGGAAACAGTTCCTGGACCATAGGATGAATTAGTCACCCAAAATCCCTTAATAGTCTCGATTTAATTCTTCCATGAAGAGTAATCACTGGTACAGCGAATTTCCAAGAAAAAACACCCCAAGTCATCACAGAACCTCTGCAATGTTTTACGGTTGGATAAAAGCATTCTGGATAAAATACTTCTTTCGGCTGTCTCCAGGCGTAGACTCAGCCGGTGGTCGAAAATAAGGAAGACTAAGATTCGTCAGAGAAAATCACATTTTTCCACTGCTCGAAAAACCAATTTCGGACGTTTTTACACTATTTAATCGCTTTGAAAGATTTCTCTTTGAGAGCAAAGGTCTTTTTAAGTGCAGCTCTTCTGTAAAATCCAGATTTGTGCAGATCTCGACGAACATTCTTTTTAGGAAACTGGGTCCTGTAAATGTTGGAGCTCTGCAGTAATTGTAGGAGTCGTGCTCTGGCGATCTTCTCTAGCAATCCGCTTAAGAGTCCGACGTGCTCTTTTAGACATCTTCATCTTTCGGCCAGACTTGTGCTTTTCTGAGAACGCTTTCCTTTTTTTTTTTCTTTTTAAAAAGCAATCATTACTTTTTAGACAATGCTTCTTAAAACGCTAAGCATTCGTGCAGTTTCTGTTACACTAGCACCTGTCATACGAGTTCCAACAATTTGGCCTCGTTGGAAATCCGTAAGGTTTGCCATTTTTATAGGAAAAACTTTTTTGATACCTTAAAATAAATTTATTTTAATCAAGCATATATGATATACATAATAAAAGAACATTAAAATTATGCCAAGATTTGATTGTTTAAAACAAGTTCAAATATTAATGCCAAAAATATTAGGTGTTTTTCTTTTGCCCAACTCATATGTATATATTAATTATGTATTATAATAATTATTAAATACTCACGTACACTAGTGTATAATCCTTTCGGGAATCATCCGTGAGGGGGTGTCAGGATTAACACCAGTCGATAGATCGACCACGGCGACAGAGGCCACCCCTGGCTTCATTAGCAAGGATGTAATCCATTCGGCTATCGTTAACAGCGGGAAGTGCTTTGGGATTTAAACATTTACTTTTTAACATGCTTTTTAACGTCTGTCAGAGTGATCTAATCATTAAATGATGATCTGAGCATGAGAGTTTAAATTAGCGACTTTAGTTCAACTGACAGTGCTCAACGATAAGAAACAGGTTTCTTAAAGGGGCTGACATAAATATTTTTTATAATAATTAAATACCTACAGACACTAGTGTTTCATCCTTTCGGGAAGCATTAGTGTCACGATTAACAACAGTCGATACATTCGAACCCGGCCACTGAAGCCATACCTGGCTTCATTAACAAGGATCTAATCCATTCGGCTACCGTCAACCGCGAGAAATGGTGTTGAATCGAATTTTTTTTAATGCTTTTTAAAGTCTGACAGTGATCTAATCATTATATGATGATCTGCACATATCACGATATATATATATATATATATATATATATATATATATATATATATATATATATATATATAAGGGGATTAGAACAGCAGTCTAAAGAGCAGAGTGTATTTTAATATAATAGTAAAATCACTAATGTAATTAAAATACAATAAAAAACAGTGCTCGTTGTAATGCAGATATATAATAAGCTCAATAGGCATATATCCTAGAACTCTTTTAATATTTAGTAAGATGATTGATAATTTATAATTAAAATTAAAAATGTGTTTCATAAGAAGGAGCACAACAAAGCCAATAAATGTTACCATCGTTTCGGAAACGATGTTTTTATTGAGATAGACATTAAGTCATGAACAATAATTCTAACATTTAGTTTTTTTGAAACAAATTCTCCTCATCAGCAAAAATATTGACTGCGGTTTTAAGAATTTCTAGACTATCTTCTTACAAATTTATATTTAACAAAAATGAAAAATATTACAATGGAGCCCTTACAAAACTCAGGATACAAATCACAAATCAAATACCTAAATAAAAATGATAAAAACAAAAACGGCGTATAAAACTTTAATAAATCTACTAAAAGCATAATAACCTATAATATGGCCATGTCATCCCGCATACGAATGACAAAAATTGACCACAATACAAAACAAAATTAAACCACAAGTGTTAGCCACTAACACAAATATACAACAAACAAAAGTCCGTAAGCGTAAAAACAGACATGGGGAGATCCTATGGTGCAACCCTCCATATTCCAAAAATCTTGAGACAAACATAGCCAGGGAATTCTTTAAAATATTAGAAAAAAACTTTAAAGCCCCTCATAGCTGCAATAAAATCTTTAATAAGAACACGATCAAAGTGTCTTACTCAACTATGCCAAACTTTCATAAAAAAATAATTAGTTCACAATAAAAACTTAATAAGATACAAAATACAAACACAGAAACTCTAGCAGGCTGTAACTGTAGAAGAAAAATAGATGCCCCCTACAAGGTAACAGCAAAATAAAAAATGTGATTTATAGCTGCACAACCCCAAATTTAAATGATGTTAATGTCAACCATAGCTCGCACACGATTATTCAATAACTGCACCCCCTTTAACCAATCTACCAATAAAATGCAAACAAACTCATTACATACCAACGCCACCCCTAATCTACCTGACAACAATTACATTAAACAAAACGTAATATACTTCGGTTCCACATCTTGACTTATTAAACATAGAATTTCAAGCCACAAACACTCTTTTAAAAATCCCTCGCTGATGAACCAAACGACTCTATCTAAACATATTTGGCGACTCAAGGATAAGAATATTCCCTTCAATTTGAAATGGGAAATAATAGGATCATATAAAGCATATATGCCGGGGGAAAGATTCTTGCACTTTGTAGCTATGAAGACCTTAAGATTTTAGAATATAGTGATATCAAAAATAAAACCATTCTCCTAAATTCAAAAAACGAGTGTTTATCTGGATGCATTCATAAACGTTAGTTTAGATTTAATAAATATAAACCAACATAAGTCATTAAAAATGTTCTTATCAGTAATCCATCTTAGGATTTGTAATTTATAATTTATAAATTAATAACTTTATTAATAAAATTTGGATAATCATTATTATTACTAGTTTATCTGATATATTTACCATTATTTCCTATCTTATTTAAATATCTATTTAAATTTAACTTTTGAATGTTACTATTTTATAAAGTTCCATCAATAATTACTTTTATTTAATTATAACTAATATGATATTTTACCTTATATAAGGCAGCATAAAGGCTGATTATCTCCCTTTAATCATTTTCCTAGCCACATACAATTATCTCCCTTTATTTTTTTAATATTATTTAACTTTTAAGTTAGGCGTAACTAAAGAATTCTAGCCGATGAAACTATTTCATTGGCGTTCACTTTGAAAATACAACACATCAATCATTTATAAATTACATTTAACATCCGAATGAATGTTTTGGGGTTTTACCCGGGGAAAATTGGTATAAAAGTGTAAAAATAAAATTTACCAAGTGAAGTTCGATCGGCGGCATTACAAATATGCATGCATAGCGTAGTAGCTATTGGTTCATGTTTTAATTTTTAGCCTTGCGGCAAATGTCTTCATAGTTCAGTCATTAACGGCAGAGGCGAAAATAAATCGTCAGATAAACATTTTGGTTTCTCCTCTAGTTGGTAGCGCATGAGGGTGTTTTTTTTTTTAAACTTTTAAGTCATTACTATGTATTGAGTCCAATATAATATAATAATAAATACAACATCTGCATTAATCAAATATCATATTTAAGCGTATTTTACGACCGGGCAATACAGGACATCCTGCTAATATATATATATATATATATATATATATATATATATATGTGTGTGTGTGTGTGTGTGTGTGTGTGTGTGTGTGTGTGTGTGTAATTTAATTCGGTTTCCTATTCTAGTAGCTTCTTTTTCAAATATTGCAAAATTGCCGAACTAACTTTCTGCTCACTTTTTCCTTCCATTTAAAGCCTTGATTTTTTCAAGACTAAGGTAAATCGGCCTATCCTTTTTCCAATCATCAGCTTAGTTGTTTTAAGGTTTTTACATCGAGTGGATTCATGCCTTGTCTTGAACGATTTCCATAATATATATATGTGTGTGGGTGTGGGTGTTTTACTCAAAGATATAGTAAGCTTTTTGTTTAACGTCGAATATCCGTAGGTAGCATAGATGTTAAATTTTCAAGTAAAAATAAACATAAATAAACGCTTATTTTCATTGGTTCCAAGACTGCACACAAGTATATCTATATACTTGACTGGAATTTTATTTTTCATATTTCGTATCACTTTTATATTTGATTTTATTTTACGCCAGATTTTAATCTGTTAACTTGGGTTTTGTGAATATGAGCAGAGGTGTCGACATTCGCATAAAATGGTTTATTATGCGAAAAAAAAAAAATGAATAATAGGAACTCAAACTCACACCACAAAAAATTTGAGAAAATTGGATTGCTGTAAGATATTGGATTTTTTTTTTAGCGCAGGGAAATAAGAAATCGTGTACGTTGCATGAAAATGACAATTTTTCTAAAACATCAGATATAGTTAAACGAAAAAAAATTCATGTGTTCTTTAAAATCCAAAACTTAGGGAATCTAAAATGGCGAGTCGATGAAAAAGAAGAAATATTAATAGACCTCGAAAGGGAGATTCAAACGAAACGAATATGATGAGAAAAATAAAAAGAAAGCTATGGAAGACAAAGATGGGGGCGTGAGAAAAAGATTGCAAAGCAGAGCGAAATAAATTGAAGTCGAAGGAAAGAAATATATAGATGCGGCAACATATGATATTATAGCTAGTTGTACATCGAAAGAGCGAAGATTAGTGAATAATATACAGAGATAAAACATTGAATACATTAAATGTAAGAACTCTGCGGAATGTCTGAACAAGCAGTTTACGAAAATGAAACCAATCTTATATATGCACGAGGGGCGGGCAATAAGAAATGTCCCCGACTCACTTTGCATAGAATTAGAGCAACGAAACTTGGCACAGTTATTAGTCTTTCTCTACATAGGAACTACCTAGAGTTATGTATTTCTCCCATCGTTTGATGCAGCTCTGGAGACCGTTTTTGTAGAACACCCCAGGTTGGTCCTCCAACCACGACGTGACTTCAGAAATCAAGGCTGCATCATCTTGGAAACGCTTTCCTTTCAAAAACAACTCTATGGCTGGGAAAAGGTGAAACTCAGAGGTGGACAGGTCAGGAGAGTAGGGAGGATGGGGAAGGATTTCGTAACCATACGCCCGTGCTTCTCATCTGGCGACCTGCGAGTTGTGGACTGGAGCGTTGGCCTGTAGAAAGAGGGTACCTTTGCTGATCTTGCCCCGCCTCTTGATTTTGATAGCTTCCCTTAATTTCCTCAAAAGTGAAGCATAATAGGCTCCTGTAATTGTGGTACCCTTTACAAGGAAATTTGGCATCTCCACTCCGTCCTGGTCCCAGAAGACTGTGAGCATGACCTTACCAGCGGACGGCTGCGTCCTTGCCTTTTTTGGAGGTGGTGAGTCCAAGTGCTTCCACTGCATTGACTGGACTTTGGTCTCTGGGTCATAGTGGTGAACCAAGGTTTCATCCTGTGCAATCAGTCTTTTGAAAAACTTTGACTCATCTTCTTGGCACATCTCCAAATTCATCCTCGAACAGTTGACGCATTCTCGCTTCTGTAATGGTGTGAACAGCCTGTGAATCCATCTGAAAGACACCTTATGCATATGCAAATAGTTATGAATGATAGTTTCCACAGACCCTGTACTAATCTTGACATCTTGGGCTATGTGGCGAATAGTAATGCGCAGATCTTCCAAAATGGCAGCCTCAACTTGACGAACAGATGCCTCATCAATGGCAGAAGGGGGCGATCAGGTCTGGGAGCTGTTTCCACAGACTTCCGGTCATGTTTGAATTCACGATGCCAGCGTTTTACAAGGGCATATGATGGGGCATTATCACCATAAGTTTCTTTCATTTCATCAAACGTCTCCTGTGGTGTGCGTCCTTTCAAATACAAAAACCGGATCACTACTCGACATTCAACAGGCTCCATTTCACACCTGACTCAGTTCGAACCCCTGTAAAACAGAAACCACAATGAATTCAGAGCTGTAATTTGCCACATATAAATCATTGCACATGCAAAATTTCAGCTAGATCAGACAACTGGAAGTGGGTCAGGGGCATTACTTATTGTACGCCCCTCGTAATTATTTTCTACAATCAGATATCGCAGTTAAACTGCGCCATGAAACGCATAGAACGTAAGTCTTATACTAGAAGTTTACCGTCCAAATCCAGACTTTGTGTATGTTTTAGTTCTAAACACAGAAGTGGGATAAGCTAGAGTCAAAGACAAGCGGTCTGTGGTTTTCTTCGTATATATGATCTACGGTGTGATCTAATTCTAAAAAGGAATAAATAAATTTGTGTGGGTGTTAGATTTTAAGATTTGTTGTTGTTGTCGTTTATAATGTTACTAAAGAAACTCTAATTTATTCAACGGGGTTGGAAATAAACAGAAAACACTAAGTAAAACATGAAACTCCTTTCATTTTGTGGTGTTGCATGCTTGTTCCCGGTCCTGCTGTATAATCGTCCATTTAGTTATTGTATCCACGCAAACAATAGCATCTAAAAACAAAACGGCTTAATGCATAATATACCGTTGAACTGACTTTTCTATATTGTTTATTAAAAAATGTTATATTTACAGAAAAATATAATTTCCCGTTCAAAGTTTTATTATAAACTAGAATACCCGTGACCCATTGAGTCAGCATATGTTATAGCTAGCTGTGGAATGATGAACATACGGAATTAATCTATAAACGTAATATTAGTGACCGAAAAATATTTTTTGTTAATATCGTGTGTGTGTGTGTGTGTGTGTGTGTGTGTGTGTGTGTGTGTGTTACATAACAGAAACATTATGCGAACATATAACGAAAAGAAAAATATAGATTTTCCAGTTGTTTTAACCTTATGTATGTCTTTCATGTGTGTGTATGTGTGCGATTATATCCACTCGATTATATATATATATATATATATATATATATATATATATATATATAATGAAAACATTCATTAATGAATGCTTTATCATTTTCTGTTATAAATTGCAGCGAATAAAGTATTATAGGATCTGTCTGATGAACAGTTAGATTAAAACGGATTAGTTATCACTATACCACATTATAAGTATTGCGTAAAGCAATTATCATAAGTCAACGGCTATAACTGTTGTTCGTTTTTAACAGACTACAGTCTACATGTATAATCTTCAAAGTACTGAAAACATTTGCAACTAATATTAACGCCTTTTGTCAATTACAGGACTTGATGCAATAATAAAACTTTAAATTAGTTTAAATCGTAAAAAAAACAAATGCGTAGAAAAGTTAGTAGTATTGCGTTTGGTTACAGTTACAGTGAGAAATCCACTAATAAAGGGACAGAAATAAGATTTGCAGCTTTAATGGTTTTTATTCCTTTTTTACCAACCAGCATATAAGATGTCACTTTAATTGCCTTTGGTAACAGTTTTTGTGGTTCTATCTATAATAAAACATACATATGTGTTGATAGTTATGTAGATATCTTTTTTTAATATTGGAAAATAATACCTAACCTGTTTGAATAATTATTATGATCACAATTACATTGGTCAAACGTTGTCAACAAAACATGTTATAATCGTTATAAGCGTTTGTTATCCTCACAAAATGTCGAACAGACTAAATGGACACTTGAAAACATTTTTTTTTAATTCGGCATTTAATAAAAAAAAGATGATTTTCATTTTCAGCCGAAACAATAGTTTGCATATGTGTTACTCATGCGGAGAAGAAAGCAATCAGTTTTAATCACGCACGAGTATATGTTGTATGAAAAATGTTTTTAAAAAGTAATGTAATATATCAAGTATTTTCTCTAAAAAAATAAAAATAAAAAAAATGTTTAACATACAATTTCAATTTGCAATTAAAACACAAATGAGAACTCGTTTTAAACAGTTTCGGACGCTAAAAGCGTATAATGATTTTTAGTAAGTTTGACTTTATTTGTTTTTGCAGCTTTATTTTACTCGTGTTATAATTCTTAAAAATAGACACATGTAAAAAGAAAAATGATGTATAAAAAAAATATTTCGCCAAATGACGATGGAAAAAAATATTGCATTTACGACTTTGTTTTTATTTGGAAACAAGTATGTCAATATGCTAGAAATCTACTGATGCGCAGAATTTTTGAAACCGGAAGTTGAAAATCGGAAAAAGGTTTCAACGACCGGGCAAGCTGATCTAAGATTAAATAATTTCTATCATTATTCGTTTTAATATTTTCATTCCTCATGTTAGGGTTTTTTTTTAATCTAGGAATGGATCCTTCTCAAACGTAATGTCCGCGCGGATTAAAACTGATTCAGTTTTACTTCCTCAAATAACCAAAGAACTATCATCTCCAAATATGTTTGTCTGTGGAAAAATGGGTATCATTAGGGAAGCATTGCAGCATAAATCTTTATAATAACTTAATTTTTCGCATTGTTTAATTCAATAATAAACTGGCACCACAACACCTCTCGGAAAAGCAAAATTGTAATTGTAAAAATTTGCGCCACATCACATTATGTCAAGTCGACAATAAAACCGATGAGATGATTTATATTCGCCGGTTCTCTTAAATCCATACAATCCACGATTTAAATTTAACAGTTAACAATCTGTTCTACGACACAAATTAGTATGGGAGAAACATGACTGCACTCTTTTTATTTCGAATAGATTTGTACCCTGACTCTTATAAAAATGTGCAGCAGTATCAGAAGAAAAGTCTTGCCGGTCATAATTCGAAATATATGTCAGCCATTTTCCATAGTAATTTGGGATTATTGGTGCTATGAATCAAACATTAGCTCAACTGGTTCAAAAAATCATAATAGTAATTTTCTTGTGTGTCTGAATAATATATATTCACAGTTAAAACAATATCCAAAAGTAAAAACTATTGAATATCACGAGGTTGTTGATAGTGCTCAACAAAAATAGTAGGATATTTTATATCCAATTTAAGTAAACGAAATCACCATTAGTTGCTACAATAAATCTACTGTTTCAGTCTAAAAAGGTGACTAAAACAGCCTTTTTTCTTAGTCAAATCAGTGCATTTAAGTTTTTCAGTTTTTAGAGTGAAATAAATTGTTGCGACTAATAGTAATTTTATTTACCTAAATCGAATAAAATATATATATTATTATTATTTTGTTTCAGTTGGGGTGGGACATCCCAGGGGATGAAAAAACGTTAACTATTCTCTCGTACATTCAAATCTAAGGTTTTTTTTGTTTGTTTTTTTAGATTCTAATGGTCAATCCATTGATTGATTTTAACAGTGATATTAAATAATTTATTGATTTGCATTAAAATGATACATTGTTCAGTACAATGACTGTTATAATCAAGTTTATTACTATTTCAATTATAATTCTTAATATCAATTAATTCTAAACACATAATTACGGTTGGTTGCGATCAAGTTTGCTGAATACTCAATTGTTTACCTTAAACGTAAAAGGTTAAAATTAATTTAATTTAAAGTATGATAGAGTTACTTCCCTTAGATGAAATCTACCGATATATTAACTTTTCTTATTTTTATTTTATTAACATTCACACTTATAACATGCCTAACCCATTGCCATCCATATCACATAAATAATGTTTATACAATTCTAATGTCTTTCATTAAATGTTATTAACAAGTTAAATTCATGTATATTATAAATTAATTCACTAGTCCGTCCAATATGAAAGGTTAGTAATAAAACTATTTCAATCGATAGTCATAAGTCATTAAGATGTACTTCATTTCTGTGTGATGTCAAATTGTGAATTAATTGGTTGCTTATATTTACCTTAATTTTAATTTATTTATATTATTTTTAACAATAGTATTATTATTTATTTTGAAAGTAATATTTTTAAATTCCTAACTTTCACATGTTTTACTAGTTCAACATTCGACAATCTAGTATTAAAAAACACTTCACGAACTTGTTACTGATTTAAGTATAATTATAGTTTAACATTGAATACATACTAATTCTCTAATAATTAGGTTTCAGATTTTCCTAATCTCATATGTTCTTTTAGTTATAATTAAATGAATGTATATTTAAGTGAAATCTAATTCTAATTTTACTTTAAGTTAATTAAAAATTATAAATATTGTTTAGACTTAATTAGTATTGGGACGATTAATCGGAATCTGGAATCGGAAAATCGGAAATTTGGGGGTATCAGAATCGGAAATCGATTCTTTTGATTGCCTTTATTTATTTGATTTTGTTTAAACTAAAATCTTCCATTGCTGGTAATAATGATTAAATAATAAATATGTATTGATTTTTAATCCCAGTAAAACTAAAATCAATAGATCACTCTCCACAAGTGTATTTTGATGTTTAGGAAAATATCTTCAAATTCAACATGTGTTTTTATGAAAATAAGAGAAAAAAAATCTTATAGTTTAAAGATTTATAAAAAATGGGAACCGAAAATTTAGCACGGACTCGGGAAAAATATTGGAATGGTCCCATCACTAGACTTAATATTATAGATTATGTCTACATCCGGTTTCCTTATACTTTAGTCCCCCTGTATCCTATATAATTTTTCCCCCAGCTAAAATTTTATTTATAATTCCGAAATGAATTTATAGATCTTTATTTGATAAACTATATAGGTTTAATATATCTATCTATCTTAATATATGTTCTATGTATATACTTCATATTAAGTATAATATTGTAATTATATATATATATATTAGTCAAACTTTCTCTCTTCATATATACAGGTAGTAATATAATCTTGCGCTCTTTATATGTTTACGCCATGCCGTTTTTGTTAACTTGATGCTTTCTTTCTGTCTACGTCCCCCGTTATCTGCTTTTCTGTTTGTTGGTTGGCCGGTCTGTCTGTCTGTCTGAGTTTGTCTTTGGCTACCCCTCCCTGTCTTTGATTGTGTTGTATTTGTTTTTGTATTTGTCTAGCTGTCTGCCATTACTTTTCTTATTGTCCGGCTATCACTATTTGTCTGACCGTCTGCATGTATATCTTATTACATCCTTCTTTATGAAGCAAATAAGTTTAAAAAATAACAACAAACTAATCGCAAATTGAAAAAGAAATCGGCCTTCGTATTGGAAAAAAGCTATCGCTCTAAGCCTTTACTAATCCCCAGCATTATTATTAATGGAAATGTTGGCATACATAGCCAGCTTACATGCGGAGCAAAAGAGCTAAGTGCAAATTAGCCATCAATGTTTGTATAAATAAATTTCATATACCTGCTCTGTTTACTCATTGAGCACTCTTTGGTAGACACATGTTGTTTCATTGGATGAACTTCGAGGAAACTAAACTCTACTGGCTAAATATATATATATATATATATATATATATATATATATATATATATATATTCGTCTGCTTTTTGTGTTTCAGTCATTTAAATTCGGCAAGGAATTTAGTGAGATCAATTTCTATCCAATTTGTCTTTGATCGCATGTTTATATATGAGAAGCTTCATCATTGACGGTTGCAATTTGATCAAATTTACACATCTAAAAAGTGAGAATTGTGGACGGGATTGGTGAAATGGATGCCAATACAGATTATGGAATTTTGACTTCGCAGAGTTCACCGCAATTAGGGTTAAACATTTTAGCTGATAATTCCAATACAATTCTAAAGGTTAGTAGCATGTATTCTCCATCTACGGATCGTATATCAGCTTGTGTTTCAGAAATCATGTGCAATTCACTTTTTACTACATATAAAACAGAAATGATTGTATATATATATATACATATATATATATTTATATATATGAGAAAATCTGTAATTTCATTCACTACAGACACGGAAACGACTTGGACGATTTTTTAGAAATTTCACACAAATATATTTTATGTGCCTGCCGATATTGTGAGAAAGATGTTGTATTTAAAGGAAAAATCAGATGAAAGAATGAACGGTCGATTTTGACTAAACGATACATTTTATACAACCTAACATCGCACGTGTATTTCAGAATTCTTATTACAACACAATAGGAAAAGCCCCGCATATAAAATCAAGAGAATGTCCTTATATATAATAGTGACGCATTCGAAATTATTTCATTAAAAAAAATAGGTTAAAAAATATTTCTAAAAAAAATTAAAAGGTTACTCCAGAAGAAAAACAATATAAATTTTCTCTCAATTTTGGATTGAGAGTAAAATAGAAATAACCTTATACTAGGACTATTCACATTCATTGACAAAACACCAAATAGATACGTCACTTTGATTTTGTCGCTTTTCAATCCCCAGATTTAGGCGAGCACTGTAACCAAACGTTTATCTACACGCTTAAAAGAAACTCTACGTTTTACTATGCTGTACTCGCTAAAATGACAAACACTTGGTTAATAAAAATATACGAGAACTTTATTGTAGCGTTGATAGAGAGTGACGATATGTCTGATAAGGGGAGTGGATGGTATGTTTTTATCGGGGAAGACCTGCACTCTGGAATTCGCGAACTTGCTTGGTTCCTTTTCGCCAGAACAAAAACTAAACGCAATTCAAGCCGCTGTTATGTATCTGTCTGTGATGTTTTGACAATCGATTCCGATATTCTATGATGTTTGGCTGTTATCAACTTCATTCTTTTATTTATGAAAATGGCCTTTCGACACTAATTATTTTTGTTTGAATGGCTTTTCAAATTTCAATTAATATTTTTGGTTTGTTGTTTTACTTGTCCTGCATTTGCAGGGCTCTCATTTCACTTGCCTTTTATTCGATATCCGCAAAATACGATGTGATATTATGGCGAGTCATTCCTATGAATATCTCGACCGACAGATTTGGTAGGTCTCCTATATGACAGACATCGAACAGCATGGACAATAATGTTCCAAATTTTAGGAGCAGACATTTTACCGTCGTGGAAGATATCAGATACGACATAGATGTAGTAGAAGGATAATTGATTTTAATGGCATTTCTGTTAGTGATTTTAATGTCGTTTCCATTATATAAAAACATCGCCGATTATAAATGCCTCATCCAATAATAAAACAAACAACAATAAAAATTCTGAGACAATTAATCGAATGTATTCAAGAGAGACGAATTAATAAGAAGGGATCAAAAATTGCATCGGTATAGTAACTGGACATATGCATTCATGACCTGAAGGTTTAATCTCTCTGTTGCAAATATGGACTACATGAGACTAAAATATCTATATGCGTCAAAAGCCGAGATGCGTAATTGAATTCCTTCAGTATGATAATAAAAAATCGAACCAATCAACAGCCACTATAGCTTGTTGAACGTTTAAGGAGCTGATGCAATTGGATGTCAGAAGAGTTAGGAGATGAGTTCGTCTATATCAGAGTGTGTCGCCTTAGTGACAAAACGTGCTACAAACTTTTAGGATTGATGCAATAAGAGGTTGGCGAATGTGCATAACGCAAAATTGTTGAACTCCCATCTTAATAGCCCTTTAATGTTTTTGTTTTGGAGTTTTGCTAATTTGCAAATACTCATGGAAAGGTTATTTTAAGTTTATGATCTGCTCTAACTACAATAATAAACGATTCACCATCAAATTGTGAGAGAACAAAATATCCTGACTTAGAAATATGCTTGAAGTTCATACTCGATACCTACACATACATTCATAAAAACATATTTGTTCCTATATAAATAGAATATATATACGAGTTAAAATAAATAACCTGACACAAATTATGTCCAATCTCATTAGGAATTTATCTAAAAACTCTACGGGCCTGTTCAAATAAGGAGAGCTAGTTTGTTTAAGATCTGACTATATTTTTTAACCTCTAATTTTTATAATCTACATTAGGCTAATTCTGTTGATTTATTTTCCTTTAATCCTTATGTTTGTTCTGCATCCTATTGATCTCTCTTTGGAGATTTCTTACATAATTCTTTATGGTTTTCTGATAGATACTCTTGCTCTCTCTCTCTCTCTCTCTCTCTCTCTCTCTCACATATATATCTTTAAACATGCGTACGCATGTATGTATATATATATATATATATATATATATATATACACACATACAGATACATACGCATACACGCACACACACATACATATATATAAATACATACATACTCACACGCACACATACACACATATCTATCTATCTATAAATACATGCATATATATATATATTTTTCGTAATTATTGTTTCTCTATTCATTTGTGATGTAACAGTACAGGCACCCAACCACAATTTCCTTGCTTGCGAGTAATCATCGTGACAGTTAACTTCACTGAGGAGTGGTAGATACGGATAAATACGTGTGCGTTGATACCTATTTTATGTATAAATGTGTGTGCTTTTATATTTATTGAAATTTTGTCACAAATATATATATATATATATATATATATATATATATATATATATATATATATATAGTGATGATCATATTTATTGGCACGGTAAAATAAAAGTTAAATTTTGTCTAATAAATTCTAAAAAAGGGATTAAATTAAAGAAAATAAAGTATATTATGTATTTTTAACTGGCCTTTCCGATGCAGCAATCGGATTTTAGAAAAAATAAATAACAAAGGAACAACAAACATAATTGCAAAAAACCCTTGTTCAAAATTATTGGCACGATTTATTAAATAATCAATTGTATAGCCTTTGGCCTTGATTACCTTCCTCAGTCGCTTTTCATAGTTTACAACCAAGTTGTTGCACTCTTCAGTAGTAATTTTAGCCCACTCTTCCTGACAATAATCCTCCAATTGAATAAGATTCTTAGGCTTCCTTTGCATTACCCTCAATTTTAATGTTCTCCATAAATTTTCAATTGGATTAAGGTCTGGGCTTTGTGATGGCCACTCCAAAACATTAATATGATTGTCCTCAAGCCATTTCTTAGTCAGTTTAGCCGAATGCTTTGGGTCATTATCTTGCATGAACCACCAACGACGACCAAGTGAGAGCTCTTTAGCAGAGTCTTCAGGTTTTCATCCAATATTTTAACATAATCTTCCTTTTTTATGCTACCTGTGACCTTAACAAGTCTCCCTGGTCCAGAGGCAGCAAAGGATCCCCAAAACATCAAACTGCCTCCACCGTGCTTCACTGTGGGTATGGTGTTCTTAGGCAGGAAAGCTTCGCCAGATTTTCTGTAAATATAAGACACTTTATTATGGCCAAATAACTCTATTTTCGTTTCGTCAGTCCATAGAACACGTTTCCAGAATGCAACATCTTTATCAATATGACGTTTTGCAAAGGCTAGCCTTGCTTTCAGGTGCATAGGCTTCAATAAGGGAGTCTTTCTCGGACGACATGCTTTTAAACCAGCTCTCTTCAAAACTCTACCAACTGTATATCGAGATACATTCACTCCAGAGGTACTCTGTTCATCAACAATCTCCCCAACAGAGATCCTTGGGTTTTATTTTACTTGTCGAACAATTTTCCGTTCATCTCTTGGGGAAAGAATCCTTTTTCTCCCTCTACCCTCTAAACTCATAACGTGGCCTTGCGATTTGAACTTGTTTATTATGGCTCTAACAGTGGATTTGGGAGGGTTTAGCTTCTTTGAAATCTTATCATAGCCCTCCCCATTGGTATGGCATGCTACAACAAGCTTCCTGACGTCTTCGCTGTGTTCCTTAGTTTTAACCATGGCGATTGAAAATTATAATTTAGTCACTTATAATAGTTTAAAAAAATCGCTATCTAAAAATTATCTGAAAAAAAGTATTCACTGAATTAGCGTTAAAAAAGCATAATATGGCTATAAAAAAGTTCAGAAAGCACGTAAACCGGAAATTGATTGATATTATACTGATACTAAAAGAAAAACAAAGCCGTGCCAATAATTTTGAACAAGGGTTTTTTGCAATTATGTTTGTTGTTCCTTTGTTATTTATTTTTTCTAAAATCCGATTGCTGCATCGGAAAGGCCAGTTAAAAATACATAATATACTTTGTTATTTTCTTTAATTTAATCCCTTTTTTAGAATTTATTAGACAAAATTTAACTTTTATTTTACCGTGCCAATAAATATGATCATCACTGTATATATATGTGTGTGTGTGATAGATCGAGGAACAGTTAGAAACGTTCACCTTATTATATAAACACTTACACAGGTTTTGGAAATTTATATAGTAACATTTTGTCATATTTAAACAAAAAATCTTATTTTTAGAAAACACCCTCCCACCTAGATATATATATACACACACACATATATATATATATATATATATATATATATATATATATATATGTATATATATATATAATCTTGATTAGTTTGGAAAGAACAGGGCATAATTTCTAATTAAAGCTAAATTCATCTATTTTTATTATTGACTGCATAAGAACAAATAAAAAATTTTTAAACGCATTCGGGAAAGTTGATGTTCTCAGTCATTTCACGTGTATTCATTCGAATTTGTTAATATACTCAGTAAAGATCTAAATATTCATACACCTAGTAGATTATATATATATATATTATATATATATATATATATATATATATATCCTCTTTAACAAAAATAAGACATAGACGCTATAAAATCAATATCTCTCATTCTCTAAATTAATAAATTTAACTCTCATATATCTATGAAGTGCACAAACAAATTATGAGTAAATAAAAGTATGGCATGGAAATAAAGATGCAACATTTGTCATAAGTAATTTATTTTTGAATAATATTAAATTGCATTCAAAGCTTCAACATCCATACGCATAATGTTCGTAACTCTGTACTTTACCCAAAACGGATGTGTGAGAGAATGCACTTGTCGATTAAAGCGCCAATCATGGGATTCCAGTTGTGAAGATGTCATAATTTCATGACTCACTGAACATTGGAAATGGATTGTAAGGACATTTTCTTGCCAGAAAATATAATTTCTTGTCATGAAATCACAGAACATCTTTTTGAAATATTTAATGTATAGTTTTTAAATAAATAATTTTGTGTATATGTGTGAAGTAAGGGTTAAAATTCTTACAGTAATTTTTAATCTGTAAACCCGAAGAGCATTTTTCTGTTTCAATTAGGCTTCTCATTCGCTTGTCTAATGAGAGCCACGAACATGTTATTATTAAAATGCGAATGCATTCGCATGACAAAATTTCCAGACAATTGTATAAATAAAATAACATAACGCCGTCTTCGTTGTTTATGAATGTTTAACACTCCTAACATAACGCACACTATTGTAAAAAAAACAAAACAAAAAACAAATTAAACTATTATTCAAGTTACACCATCATGTGATTTCTTATAAAATGTCACCACAGAGAAGTTGGCGACTCTTATCGTAAATGTTTTACCAAAGGCATCCAAATATTTTTGTTCAAACAACTTCAATGGAAATAACAGTAAATTATAAAAAGATTAACTACATTTACTTTCGGCGAAGGCTACTCTATTTTATTCTCAACCTAATAAGCACGCCAGGCATCATTTAGAGAAAACCTCAAATCTGAATTTTTATATACATGTTTCAAAATTTATGAGATGAGGTTTGATAATTTCTTTTATTCTGTTTATTCGAACTACTATAGGGTGACCCTAAAAAACGGGTCCAAACTCTAATTAGGCCCCGTTTCTTAGTGTTTTGTCCAAATGAAATGAAACTTTGGTCATAACTAGTTTATTATATTCAAAACATCACATGAAAACACTAGGGTATTTGGCCTTTTTTTCTCTGTTGACTTTAAAAAAACTGAATGTCCTCTGGTTTTTTTGGGGGAGGGGGTCACCCTGTATTCTCATCTCAGGTGGTATTCACCTATGATTTCATCCAGTGTAACCTCCGACTTTTTTCAAGTGTGTAATGTCCCTATTTACAATGCCTCCTCATGGGACAGTTAGACACCAGGGTCGTTTTTTTAATATGGAGAAAAGGGACAAAAATAAAAATTGTCTAAGTTGTGAAGGATTTCTCCTCCACCGACAGAGAACAAAAAATTGAAGTGCAGCATATGAAGAACAGATACTACACTTTGAGTATTTATTTGCTCCCCCACTGAGCAAATTAGGCACAAGGCCGATTTTTAAAGTGAGGAGTGAAGGGGAAATGGGGACCAACTCCTCGGGGAGTAGGGGAGCTGGATAGTGACAATTGGTATGAAGGGTTGCCCCTACATTGACCAAGGTCATATCTGTGGGGTCGCCCCCACATAGGGTATTTGCTTGCAGTATCTGCCGGAACAGATGGTATTTATTTGCTCCCCCACTGAGCAAATTAGGCACAAGGCCGATTTTTAAAGTGAGGAGTGAAGGGGAAATTGGGACCAACTCCCCGGGGAGTAGGGGAGCTGGATAGTGACAATTGGTATGAAGGGTTGCCCCTACATTGACCAAGGCCTTATATGTGGGGTCTCCCCCACATATGGTCTTTGCTTGCAGTATCTGCCGGAACAGATGGTATTTATTTGCTCCCCCACCGAGCAAATTAGGCACAAGGCCAATTTTTAATGTGAGGAGTGAAGGGAGGGGAAAGGGGAAAAGGGGACCAGCTCCCGAGAGGTGGGGAATGGGAGCTCGTTAAAGGTCAGGCATGTGGGGTTGCCCCCACATCTGGTCTTTGCTAGTCATAGCTAGTCATAGCTGCAGTATCTGCCGGAACAGATGGTATTTATTTGCTCCCCCACTGAGCAAATTAGGCACAAGGCCGTTTTTAATGTGAGGTAAAAACCAGCTCCCCTAAAAGTAGGCAAAAAGGGGGCACTCTGGTTACCAAAAATAATAATTGTCCCAGTATAGAGGGCTTCCCCTCCACTGACTGGTACAAACCATCTCAAGTGCAGCATCTGCCGAAACAGATGGTATTTATTTGCTCCCCCACTGAGCAAATTAGGCACAAGGCCGTTTTTAATGTGAGGTAAAAACCAGCTCCCCTAAAAGTAGGCAAAAAGGGGGCACTCTGGTTACCAAAAATAATAATTGTCCCAGTATAGAGGGTTTCCCCTTCATTGACTGGTACAAATTATCTTAAGTGTAGTATCTGCCGGAACAGATGGTATTTATTTGCTCCCCCACTGAGCAAATTAGGCACAAGGCCGTTTTTAATGTGAGGTAAAAACCAGCTCCCCTAAAAGTAAGCAAAAAGGGGGCACTCTGGTTACCAAAAATAATAATTGTCCCAGTATAGAGGGTTTCCTCTCCATTGACTGGTACAAATTATCTTAAGTGCAGCATCTGCCGGAACAGATGGTATTTATTTGCTCCCCCACTGAGCAAATTAGGCACAAGGCCTTTTTTAATGTGAGGTAAAAACCAGCTCCCCTAAAAGTAGGCAAAAAGGGGGCACTCTGGTTACCAAAAATAATTGTCCCAGTATAGAGGGTTTCCCCTCCATTGACTGGTACAAATTATCTTAAGTGTAGTATCTGCCGGAACAGATGGTATTTATTTGCTCCCCCACCGAGCAAATTAGGCACAAGGCCGATTTTTAATGTGAGGAGTGAAGGGGAAATGGGGACCAACTCCCCGGGGAGTAGGGGAGCTGGATAGTGACAATTGGTATGAAGGGTTGCCCCTACATTGACCAAGGTCTTATACGTGGGGTCGCCCCCACATATGGTCTTTGCTTGCAGTATCTGCCGGAACAGATGGTATTTATTTGCTCCCCCACCGAGCAAATTAGGCACAAGGCCGATTTTTAATGTGAGGAGTGAAGGGAGGGGGAAGGGGCAAAGGGGACCAGCTCCCGAGAGGTGGGAAATGGGAGCTGGTTAAAGGTCAGACATGTGGGGTTGCCCCCACATCTGGTCTTTGCTAGTCATAGCTTGCAGCATCTGCCGGAAAAGATACTACACTTTGATCTTGCCCCGGATTGCCGAGAACATGGAAAATTGCTAAAGTAAAATCAGTTCTACGTGACAGCATTCTAGATGTTGAAAGTTCAATCCCTAATGCGGAAGATATTAAGAATATAATTACGAATTAGGACTGATATCCGGTCATTAAACGAGAGCAATATAAACCCGTCGATCAAAAAAGGAGTATGTCCAAAATTCCTTATCTTACAATTAACACCTAAAGAATCTCGGGGGTTTCATCAGCCGAAACTTGGGAATAATATTCAAGGTGAGACCAAGAGTTCGAATAATCTACACAATACAAAATGCGAACATTTTCACAGCTTTTTTTTATCTGAATGCTTTATTATATGATATGAAAATCGTATTCTACATGTTAATTCCTTTGTATGCAAATTCGTATTGATTAGAAAAATGATTTCGACTATGTGTCTGTAGTAACGTCAGTTTTAATTCGTTCGATTGGATAATGTTTTTAAATATGTGGTATGTTTGTCTAACTAAATTATTTTTTAATGTAAAATATTAGACAAAAACATCCGTTTTTATTTATTTGCGGAGTGTTATCCTCATCTTTATACTTGCCATTTTTTCACAACGTTTCGGTCAACTTATCCTACTGAGAACAGGCATAAGAGTCAGTTGGCCAAAGTGTGGTGAGATAACAATAACTATGGAACACAATAATTACTGGACATACAGTTATGAATCTCAGCAATCCTATCCCGTTGAAGCTGGAGATGGCCAGAGCGTGAGTTGACCGAAACGTGGTGAAACAACTGTGAAGATGGGGAACAGTCCGCAAATGAATACATAAATACACAAATCACTAATCGCAAAGGATTCCAATAAATAAAAAAAATAATATATAAAACATCTGTTCCTGTTTATTAAAAAAAAAATGGGCAATTAACGCTTAATATATGCCTACATTTTCTGAAAGATCTAATTATATATATACACAGATCTTATTCAGAGTTCAAAAACGAGTTTAAGTGCTGTTATTTCTAGGGGTTGATTTCGACAAGATGGTATGAAGATTATAGTTATGTCTTGAATCTTTATTTTCAAATTGATGTAAACATTTAACATGATGCTGTTATTAGTATATGTCGCGTATTTAAGGATTCAGAATAAGGAACTCTGCGAAATTGGAGAAAATTGTCCCTACTGACTATAAAGCAAATTGAGTGCAAATAAATTTTACAAATAGTGAATTTGTCAATATCATGCTCTCTAAAATATTTAAAGTGCTCAAGCGGCGCTGCTCGGCCTTCGGCCAAGCAAAGGCCATATGTGGGGGGCAATTCCACATATAAGACCTTGGTCAATGTAGGGGCAACCCTCCCTACCAATTGTCACTATCCAGCTCCCCTACTCCCCGGAGAGTTGGTCCCCATTTCCCCTTCACTCCCCACTTTAAAAATCGGCATTGTGCCTTATTTGCTCGGTGGGGGAGCAAATAAATACAAGCTTAACTATTTTAAATATTAAGCAACGTCCAATATTATACAGTGTAATCCGAATATAAGAGACGTTCTAACCGGGTTACATCGTACATTTACATAGCCTCTAATTTGGGACCAGAGACAAGATCTCTTATATACGTTGTTCTTATATTCGGGTCTCTTATATCCGGGTTACACTGTGTGTGCATGTATATATATATAAAGGGCTTCGAGGCTATTTAAACTACCTTTGGAAAAAAACTCATTGAATTAAATATAAACTTACGCCTATTTTTTCTAAATTTGTAATAATCGATTAATTAGTTTAGGTTTTAATCATATATATATATATATATATATATGCATGCACACACATAATGTTTTTATATGGCAAAAGAACATTCCATTTCCTTCCCTACAACGTTCCTCGGTCAGATAAAACAGCCTTAGGTTTTTATATCATCTAAAGACTACTACTTACCCCCATCTCCACAACAAAAAAGCAAATTGCAAACACCGTAAAATCATATCAACACAGGCCGTAAC
>NC_136483.1:178421485-178426485 GCF_053919585.1 Euprymna scolopes
TCAGGTTTTTCTCTTTCTCTCCATTCAAGTTTTTCTCTTGCTCTCCATTCAAGTTTTTCTCTTGCTCTCCATTCAAGTTTTTCTCTTGCTCTCCATTCAAGTTTTTCTCTTGCTCTCCATTCAAGTTTTTCTCTTGCTCTCCATTCAAGTTTTTCTCTTGCTCTCCATTCAAGTTTTTCTCTTGCTCTCCATTCAAGTTTTTCTCTTGCTCTCCATTCAAGTTTTTCTCTTGCTCTCCATTCAAGTTTTTCTCTTGCTCTCCATTCAAGTTTTTCTCTTGCTCTCCATTCAAGTTTTTCTCTTGCTCTCCATTCAAGTTTTTCTCTTGCTCTCCATTCAAGTTTTTCTCTTGCTCTCCATTCAAGTTTTTCTCTTGCTCTCCATTCAAGTTTTTCTCTTGCTCTCCATTCAAGTTTTTCTCTTGCTCTCCATTCAAGTTTTTCTCTCTCTCACAATTCAAGTTTTTCTCTCTCTCACAATTCAAGTTTTTCTCTCTCTCACAATTCAAGTTTTTCTCTCTCTCACAATTCAAGTTTTTCTCTCTCTCACAATTCAAGTTTTTCTCTCTCTCACAATTCAAGTTTTTCTCTCTCTCACAATTCAAGTTTTTCTCTCTCTCACAATTCAAGTTTTTCTCTCTCTCACAATTCAAGTTTTTCTCTCTCTCACAATTCAAGTTTTTCTCTCTCTCACAATTCAAGTTTTTCTCTCTCTCACAATTCAAGTTTTTCTCTCTCTCACAATTCAAGTTTTTCTCTCTCTCACAATTCAAGTTTTTCTCTCTCTCACAATTCAAGTTTTTCTCTCTCTCACAATTCAAGTTTTTCTCTCTCTCACAATTCAAGTTTTTCTCTCTCTCACAATTCAAGTTTTTCTCTCTCTCACAATTCAAGTTTTTCTCTCTCTCACAATTCAAGTTTTTCTCTCTCTCACAATTCAAGTTTTTCTCTCTCTCACAATTCAAGTTTTTCTCTCTCTCACAATTCAAGTTTTTCTCTCTCTCACAATTCAAGTTTTTCTCTCTCTCACAATTCAAGTTTTTCTCTCTCTCACAATTCAAGTTTTTCTCTCTCTCACAATTCAAGTTTTTCTCTCTCTCACAATTCAAGTTTTTCTCTCTCTCACAATTCAAGTTTTTCTCTCTCTCACAATTCAAGTTTTTCTCTCTCTCACAATTCAAGTTTTTCTCTCTCTCACAATTCAAGTTTTTCTCTCTCTCTCTCTCAGTTCAAGTTTTTCTCTCCATTCAAGTTTTCCCCTCCATTCAAGTTTTTTTTCTCTCTCTCTCTCTCCATTCAAGTTTTTTTCTCTCTCTCTCCATTCAAGTTTTTCTCTCTCTCTCTCTCCATTCAAGTTTTTCTCTCTCTCTCTCCATTCAAGTTTTTCTCTCTCTCTCCATTCAAGTTTTTTTCTCTCTCTCCATTCAAGTTTTTCTCCCTCTCTCCATTCAAGTTTTTCTCCCTCTCTCCATTCAAGTTTTTCTCCCTCTCTCCATTCAAGTTTTTCTCTCTCTCTCCATTCAAGTTTTCTCTCTCTCTCTCTCCATTCAAGTTTTCTCTCTCTCTCTCTCCATTCAAGTTTTTTCTCTCTCTCTCTCCATTCAAGTTTTCTCTCTCTCTCTCTCCATTCAAGTTTTCTCTCTCTCTCTCTCCATTCAAGTTTTCTCTCTCTCTCTCTCCATTCAAGTTTTTCTTCTCTCTCTCCATTCAAGTTTTTTTTCTCTCTCTCCATTCAAGTTTTTCTCCCTCTCTCCATTCAAGTTTTTCTCCCTCGCTCCATTCAAGTTTTTCTCTCTCCCTCGCTCCATTCAAGTTGTTCTCTCTCTCGCTCCATTCAAGTTTTTCTCTCTCTCTCGCTCCATTCAAGTCTCTCTCTCTCTCTCCATTCAAGTCTCTCTCTCTCTCCATTCAAGATTTTCTCTCTCTCTCTCTCCATTCAAGTTTTTCTCTCTCTCTCTCTCCATTCAAGTTGTTCTCTCTCTCTCTCTCCATTCAAGTTTCTCTCTCTCTCCATTCAAGTTTCTCTCTCTCTCCATTCAAGTTTTCCTCTCTCTCTCCATTCAAGTTTTTCTCTCTCTCCATTCAAGTTTTTCTCTCTCTCCATTCAAGTTTTTCTCTCTCTCCATTCAAGTTTTTCTCTCTCTCCATTCAAGTTTTTCTCTCTCTCCATTCAAGTTTTTCTCTCTCTCCATTCAAGTTTTTCTCTCTCTCCGTTCAAGTTTTTATCTCTTGCTCTATTCAAGTTTTTTTCTCTCTCTCTCGCTCCATTCAAGTTTCTCTCTCTCTCGCTCCATTCAAGTTTCTCTCTCTCTCGCTCCATTCAAGTTTCTCTCTCTCTCGCTCCATTCAAGTTTCTCTCTCTCTCGCTCCATTCAAGTTTCTCTCTCTCGCTCCATTCAAGTTTTTCTGTCTCTCTCTCTCGCTCCATTCAATGTTTTCTCTCTCTCTCGCTCCATTCAAGTTTTTTTCTCTCTCTCTCTCGCTCCATTCA
The DNA here is from genome assembly GCF_053919585.1 of Euprymna scolopes. Lineage (NCBI taxonomy): Eukaryota > Metazoa > Mollusca > Cephalopoda > Sepiida > Sepiolidae > Euprymna > Euprymna scolopes. The sequence goes on from NC_136483.1 coordinate 178,423,976, forward strand.
AGTTTTTCTCTCTCTCTCTCGCTCCATTCAAGTTTTTCTCTCTCTCTCTCTCGCTCCATTCAAGTTTTTTCCCTCTCTCTCTCTCGCTCCATTCAAGTCTCTCTCTCGCTCCATTCAAGTTTTTTTCTCTCTCTCTCGCTCCATTCAAATTTCTCTCTCTCTCTCGCTCCATTCAAGTTTCTCTCTCTCGCTCCATTCAAGTCTCTCTCTCTCTCTATTCAAGTTTTTCTCTCTCTCTCTCCATTCAAGTTTTTCTATCTCTCTCCATTCAAGTTTTTCTCTCTCTCTCGCTCCATTCAAGTTTCTCTCTCGCTCTATTCAAGTTTCTCTCTCTCGCTCCATCAAGTTTCTCTCTCTCTCGCTCTATTCAAGTTTCTCTCTCTCTCGCTCTATTCAAGTTTCTCTCTCTCTCGCTCCATTCATGTTTTTCTCTCTCTCTCGCATCATTCAAGTTTCTCTCTCTCTCGCATCATTCAAGTTTCTCACTCTCTCTCGCTCCATTCAAGTTTTTCTCTCTCTCTCTCTCGCTCCATTCAAGTTTTTCTCTCTCTCTCGCTCCATTCAAGTTTTTCTCTCTCTCTCTCGCTCCATTCAAGTTTTTCTCTCTCTCTCTCGCTCCATTCAAGTTTTTCTCTCTCTCTCTCGCTCCATTCAAGTTTTTCTCTCTCTCTCTCGCTCCATTCAAGTTTTTCTCTCTCTCTCTCTCCATTCAAGTTTCTCTCTCTCTCCATTCAAGTTTCTCTCTCTCTCCATTCAAGTTTCTCTCTCTCTCCATTCAAGTTTCTCTCTCTCTCCATTCAAGTTTTTCTCTCTCTCTCTCTCCATTCAAGTTTTTCTCTCTCTCTCTCTCTCCATTCAAGTTTTTCTCTCTCTCCATTCAAGTTTTTTTCTCTCTCTCTGTTCAAGTTTTTATCTCTTGCTCTATTCAAGTTTTTTTCTCTCTCTCTCGCTCCATTCAAGTTTCTCTCTCTCTCGCTCCGTGTTGGTCCTTCTCTCCCTCCGTGTTGGTCTCTCTCTCCCTCCGTGTTGGTCTCTGTCTCCCTCCGTGTTGGTCTCTCTCTCCCTCCGTGTTGGTCTCTCTCTCCCTCCGTGTTGGTCTCTCTCTCCCTCCGTGTTGGTCTCTCTCTCCCTCCGTGTTGGTCTCTCTCTCCCTCCGTGTTGGTCTCTCTCTCCCTCCGTGTTGGTCTCTCTCTCCCTCCGTGTTGGTCTCTCTCTCCCTCTGTGTTGGTCTCTCTCTCCCTCTGTGTTGGTCTCTCTCTCACTCCGGGTGGGTCTCTCTCTCTCTCACTCTGTGTGGGTCTCTCTCTCTCTCACTCTGTGTGGGTCTCTCTCTCACTCCGTGTGGGTCTCTCTCTCTCTCTCACTCCGTGTGGGTCTCTCTCACTCCGTGTGGGTCTCTCTCTCTCACTCCGTGTGGGTCTCTCTTTCTCACTCCGTGTGGGTGTGTCTGTCTCACTCCGTGTGGGTGTGTCTCTCTCACTCCGTGTGGGTGTCTCTCTCTCACTCAGTGCGGGTCTCTCTCTCTCACTCAGTGCGGGTCTCTCTCTCAATCAGTGCGGGTCTCTCTCTCTCAATCAGTGCGAGTCTCTCTCTCACTCAGTGTGGGTCTCTCTCACTCCGTGTGGGTATCTCTCTCTCACTGTGTGTTGGTCTCTCTCTCTCCCTCAGTGTGGGTCTCTCTCCTTCCCTCCACGTGGGTCTCTCTCTCCTTCCCTCCATGTGGGTCTCTCTCTCCTTCCCTCCGTGTGGGTCTCTCTCTACCTCACTGTGTGTGTGTCTCTCTCTCCCTTCCTCTGTGTGGGTCTCTCTCTCCCTTCCCTCCATGTGGTTCTCGCTCTCTCTCTTTGAGTCTCTCTCTCTGGGTCTCTTTCTCTGGGTCTCTCTCTCTCTCTGTGGGTCTCTCCCTGTGTGGGTCTCTCTCTGTGTGGGGCACTCTCTCTTTCTTTCTCTCCATGTGGGTCACTCTCTTTCTCTCCGTGTAGGTCACTCTCTGTCCATGTGGGTCACTCTTTCTCTCTCTCTCTCTCTCTCCGTGTTGGTCTCTCTCTCCGTGTTGGTCTCTCTCTCCGTGTTGTTCTCTCTCTCTCTCCATGTTGGTCTCTCTCTCCGTATTGGTCCCTCTCTCTCTCTCTCTCTGTGTTTTGGTCTCTCTCTCTCAGTTATGGTCTCTCTCTCAGTTATGGTCTCTCTCTCTCTCTCAGTTATGGTCTCTCTTTCTCTAAGTTTTGGTGTCTCTCTCTCTCTGAGTTTTGGTCTCTCTCTCTCTCTCTACGTTTTGGTCTCTCTCTCTCTCTGCATTTTGGTCTCTCTCCCTCTCTCTGCGTTTTGGTCTCTCTCTATCTCTCTCTCTCAGCGTTTTGGTCTCTCTCTGCGTTTTGGTCTCTCTCTCTCTCTCTGCGTTTTGGTCTATCTCTCTCTCTCGCTCTACGTTTTGGTCTCTCTCTGCGTTTTGGTCTGTCTCGCTCTCTGCGTTTTGGTCTGTCTCTCTCTCTCTCTGCGTTTTGGTCTGT